>NW_026973675.1:395000-422500 GCF_035594125.1 Scylla paramamosain | reverse complement strand
CGGAGTGGTAGAAGGTGGAACGGCAGAGGATGTGCTGGTGGTCAGAAAGACAACAATGGTTAATGTTTACGATGATTCCTGATTGCAGACATTACGGTAAACATTCCAGAAACAACTGTAATATACCAAGGAATGTTGTGACAGCGGCGGGATGCGTGGTGACTGGTGAGGGGCAGAGACGCCTAAACAGTAGGCGCACCGCCCACTCTCGTTAACACTCAAGCCTATTTTCGTGTCCCTCAGCCTTACAAGCTCCCATTTCGAGCACCATTCCTTTAGATTCATGGCACTGGAAACACTTACATCCTAGATAGTCATATGAAATACAAAAACTGGTAAATATGCAAAATTAAGAAAATGTTAGTTATTAATGGTCTGGCAACTGATTCTTCAACCGTTTGCTTCCTACCAGCCAAGCGAGGCATGACACACCAGTTTCACTAGCAGTGTATGTCCAAATACACTCATTACCAGGTTAACATACCTGCTGACCACTGTGGACAGGCTTTGGGAGAGTTTTGGTTCACCTAAAGCCCAAAAAAGCGTTCAAGAAAACACAAGACTCACGCGTACACCACAACAAAGCTGACGCCACTGACCACTGACTGACTGGCTCAAGTGAGTCGCGGAGCTTCTCTTCCTTGTCTCGAAGCCGCTCGGGACTTCGTCGGCACTGTCAAATATAAAACAACACGGTAAGATGTGCAGAATGCTTTAAAAGCTTCAAAATATGTATGAATAATGCATTTCGGTACAATATTAGTAACATTCTACACTACAACTGCATTTCTTCATAATCTGGCACCTTTTTTATATCCTTTTCATATTGCAATGGACTCACTTTCTGCTTGTAAGAAGGAAGAGCGAGAGTACAGAGCAAGGTTAGGGAAGTGAGCCTGGAGGACCCGAAGACCCTTTGCAGCATCATATAACTGAACACTGGCCAGTAACACAAAATACCGGGGCCACAGTTCGGATTTGGTGTTCTATAAGTACTTTCCCTACGCATTTCACACAGAGAGGACAATAATGGGGGTCTTGAAGAGTGTGTCCATAATGGTGATGCTGCAGCTCACGTCATGCATTACCATTAACAAAAAATAAGTAAATAATAAAATAAAAAAAATAAAGAAAGAGACCAAATTAATCATCATTGCGCTCTTATGAGAGAACCATTTTCTTTCAGTAACCCGCGGTGGTTTTACTAAGTAAACATTAAACTACCTACACTTGGGAAGCTTTACTAAACGTTGTCCCCACTCTGGTGAACATTGCTTGAACAACGATAGTGTAAATCTTTGGGGAGCTTTACTAAACATTCAGTGCCCATTTATGTGAGTATTGCTTCAAAGATTATAGTGTAAATCTGAGAAAGAAGACAAGCAGACCCAACACCTTAGAGACACAAACCCACACCAGACAAATAAGTAAATAAATAAAATAAATAAATAAACAAACAGATAAATGAATGAATAAATAAATCAATCAATAAAAAGACAAAGAATCTTCATACTCATCCTTCATAACTCTCCAGTCGCTTCATTCCAGTCTCCCGCACTTTCCTCCTCGCGTCGTCTGGCTGAAATGAATGGAGGTGAAGACGAGAGCTTGTGTAATGTGGAGCGTGTCTGGGTGTGCTCAATTTCCCTGACCTTTAAGCAAGTATTGGATTATTCTGACACACACCGGATGCTCACCTATTTACGTCCCCCGGACTATCACCTTACGACCCAGAAAGGTTCCGCTGCGTCTGATGGCCTCGGGTCCTCTACTGACCAGCGCGATGGGGCCACTGAGTGCTGGATGGTTTTGACTCTCTACTGTTGAGACTTGCGTTTGTACTGCATTCCCTTGTATCATGGAGCCTAAAGAGGACAAAATTAGCCTCTTATTCTCTCTTCCTTTGTTTCAAGGCAGGAAAAGTCCCTACAATGCTGCACAGTTTTTACAACATATTTATTTAGGTATGCGTTTGTACTGCAGTCCCTTTTATAATGTAGCCTAAAGAGGACAAAATTAGCCTCTTATTCTCTCTCTTCCTCTGTTTCAAGGCAGGAAAAGTCCCTACAGTGCTGCACAATTTTTACAATATATTTTTTTTTAGACTTGCAGTCCCTTTAATATCTCTGTAGCCTAAAGAGAAACAAAATTAACATCCTATTTATTTTTTTATCCCTTTAATTGCAGACACTTTTCTTATGACTGCCTACTTTTCATATAGATGCGTTTGTGCTCCAGTCTCCTGAATAATTTAGCAGCCTGAAAAGGACAAAGGCAATCTATTCTCTCCTTCCGTGTGTGACGAGAAGTCCTTTTTTTAACCAGTAAGGATTACTCACTTCAATTGTACACATTTTTATTTTTTTTTTTTCCCATGACTCTCTATTTGTAGATTTTTTTGGTATTGCAGTCTTTTGGGAAGTGTAGCACACACACACACACACACAGAGAGAGAGAGAGAGAGAGAGAGAGAGAGAGAGAGAGAGAGAGAGAGAGAGAGAGAGAGAGAGCTACGTCTAATACCTGGACACTGCCATGAGGTACAGACTGAGTCAAGGCCCAGCGCAGCAGCAAGGTCAGGTGGAGCGGACGCATTATGACAGAAACTAACTTCACAGCAGAGAAACTACCGTGAGGAGGGATCGAAGTCAGCCTTTAGACCACCAGCCCACCACTGCATTATTTACAGGCAGAGGAGAACGAGTAGCGTCGGGACTGTCACTCTAACTCTCAGGGAGGTTATGCAGACACACGCATGGACTTTGAAAGACTAAAACAATGGAATATTTGAGTTTTCGTCAGCGATTTAAAGATTTGGCGCTACAACATCTCGGTCATGTGGCGCCGCTACAAAATTATGAAAAGGCATAACAATTGTGGTTGAGTAAAAAAGCAGTAATACAAAATGTTAAAAATAAATAAATTTGTTAAAATCAACTAAAATTAAGATAATAATTGTGAAAATAATGATTATATATATATATATATATATATATATATATATATATATATATATATATATATATATATATATATATATATATATATATATATATATATATATATATATATATATATATATATATATATATATATATATATATATATATATATATATATGATGAAACTTATGACGAAGGAAAAGAAAGAAGAGAAGGAATAACTATAAATGAAAATATTAAAACAGGAAAATCCTATAATAATCTCTGCCGTGGCGACGGCAGAGGAGCAGCGCCAGGGTTTCGACACTCGCTCCTTCTCCGTGATGCTTTTCCTTTCAGGCGTTTGACACTCTTCTACTGGAGCATGAGTGTGCTGCTGGCGTGGCCCTCCCGCTGCACCTTACACACACACACACACACACAGACACACACACTCCTATCCCCCACTGACTGACACCCACACACACGTACACTCAGACTTATTCCTCCCAACACACCCACAGCCCAACACACACACACACACCTAACCCTCCCCATCACGCACCAGCCTCCATGCATACCTCCTCATCACATATACCGCCTACTCCCCTTCCTTCACCAGCACCTCATATATATTTTAGTAGTGCACAACCCAACACTTCCAGCAAAGTTTGATGTACAGGCATGTACTACACGCTCACTCGCTCGCTTACACGACGGCGCCCACCAACTTTTGAGGAAAGTATAAAAAGGAAATGGCTATCCGCGAGTTTGCGAGTGTAGCAATTTTGCCAAAGGTAATTCCAAGGGAGGGAACTGCGGGGCTCAGGACATGGCGCTCTCCATTGCTCATAATTAAGTTCCTCCAGAGCATGCTGAGAGAGAGAGAGAGAGAGAGAGAGAGAGAGAGAGAGAGAGAGAGAGAGAGAGAGAGAGAGAGAGAGAGAGAGAGAGAGAGAGAGAGAGAGAGAGAGAGAGAGAGAGAGAGAGAGAGAGAGAGAGAGAGAGAGAGAGAGAGAGAGAGAGAGAGAGAGAGAGAGAGAGAGAGAGAGAGAGAGAGAGAGAGAGAGAGAGAGAGAGAGAGAGAGAGAGAGAGAGAGAGAGAGAGAGAGAGAGAGAGAGAGAGAGTTACAGTAGTGGTGGTGGTGGTGGTGGAAGTAGTAGTAGTAGTAGCAGCAGTAGTAGCAGTAGCAGTAGTAGTAGTAGTAGTAGTAGTAGTAGTAGTAGTAGTAGTAGTAGTAGAAATGGAAATAGTAATAGGAAATTTTGTCAAGAATATATTTTTCTTCTTGTTCTAAGTGGTTTGTGTGTGTGTGTGTGTGTGTGTGTGTGTGTGTGTGTGTGATTTGCAGCGGGAGGGTCACGCCAGCAGCACACACAGCTGCTCCAGTGTGTGTGTGTGTGCGTGTGTGTTAGTGTCACACGCCTGAGGGGTAAAGATTCACGAAAAATGAGCGAGTGTCGGAACCTTGTCGCTTCTGCTCTGCCGCCGCCACTTGTACATGTGCCCTCCTCTAACCCCCCACAACTATTACTTCTGAGAATCCTAACTTGCCTTTCACCGACTTATATACTACACATCCCAATAATATCTACTGAGACTCATAGTCTCTCATTTTAAATGGCATATTTCACACGACACAGCCCCAGCCACTCCTACCGTAAGCTTCTCTACGCCCCGTCCATTCAACATCGCCTCCACAACACACCCTGGACAATATCACAGCCGATACACTCCCTCACCGCAGCGCTAGACAAACAGTCCCCAGTACCAGGAGAGCTCGGGGAGCGGTAGGCTCAGGCGGCATCAAAACTCGGCCAACGCGCAGGACCAGAATCCTTGCTATGCACGAAGCGCCGCGTATATTTTTGAAGCTTTTTTATCCTAAAGATCTGCCCCTGGGAATGTGAGGGCACGCCACCACCACGCAGGACGGGTAGGAAGAAGTAGAGGAGAAGGAGGGAGAGGAGGAGGAGGAGGAGGAGGAGGAGGAGGAGGAGGAGGAGGAGGAGGAGAGGAATTGAGTTTTTAAAGCATTGAATTACCAAGTTTGAATACCAAGTTTGCTCTGTCCCAATCAGAAATTTTAGAGATCAGAAGGTAGGCATTCTGTGGTTTCCCTGCGTGAAATGTTTATTTCCTGAAGGGTTGAATGTCTACAAAAAGATGTGGAAAAGTGCAGGGTGGTATCAGCGTGGGAGTGGATACACTGTATAAAATAACTGTTGTTTTCACAGTATTTTTCCCATAAATACTAACAGGAATTAACTGTAACCAAGGTTTACAAATCAGACTGTTGTATGTGACATGCATTTTGATTGTGATGTCTTGAATTTCTTGAGTGAGTCCTTGTTAACATTTAATAGGCAATGATGAGTGTGTGCCAAGACACCATAAGCCTCCATATTATCTAAATAATATTTTACCGTGATAGAATCAAATACAGATAAGCACTGTAAATCGAAGCAACAGGGTGTCTGTAAATGTTGCAATTTTTTCTTTGTTGCTAAGCGGTTGTCTTCGATATTATTCTTTATGAAATACCAGGAATGTAATACTTATTCATTGCTGATACACCAATAGCCTTAAAAACGTGCTTTAAATGTTTTTTTTTTATTATTATTATTTGTCAAGCGTATTGTTTATTGCGACAACTGGCATCGTTACTGAAAACTCGCCATTGTATGTCGATGTGCATTTATCGTATACATTTCTACCTAAGGTGATGATGAAAATTGTTCATAATGAAATAGAAAGCTCAGACGTTCTATATAATATTTCGGTGACGCAAGGTGATTTCGACCTGCATATTTCACATCTTCAGTAATCAGAAGATGGAATATTCTACTCTGGGAAGATATGCAAGGTAAGAAATATTTCTTGTTATCTCAGTTGAAACATTTAGTAGTATGAAATTTTGAGGAAGTATGATGAGAAGAATAATAAAAGCATAAGAGTAGTTACATGCGCATCGAGATTTCCAACTGTTAAACTGCCATTTTTTTATTTATTTATTTATTTATTTTTTTTTTTTTTGTCTACGAATAGGAATTGCCCGCCAGGCGCCAAACGCCAGTTCCACACTAGTAGCTACACCTTTATCCTGTACTGTGTGAGACCCAGGCCTGTACCTCCATCAAGCCTGATACTACCTGCTTACTGCACTTCTGGGACACTAGAGGCTGTGTTGACGCTATTGCTGAAGCTTAACTACACGGCCTCATCAAAAACACCACGAAGGGCGCAGCCCTACCTCCTAAGACCCTAAGGCCTAAGGGCCTTGCATCCAACAGCATTCCTGGTCTCCTCCTTCGCATGTGAGTGACAATTCAATGGTTGCTTAACCTCAGCTTGTAAGCCATGTCATTACTAAGTGTGTTTATTTGTGCATGATGTATACTCATTTTTTTTTTTTTTTACCTATCTAATATACATTATGTTGATGCATGAAGTCATTAGCAAACTAAATTATTAACTAATGGGGCCTCACCTGCACTCTTAGTTTGCTTAGTTTGATTGTATATCTATGTTAGATTATGCTGGTTTGGTTAGATTAGGTTAGTTAGGTCAGGCTAATTTGGTTTGGTTGGTTATGGTGGTGAGTTTCATTAGTTTGTTAGGTTGGTTACCTAGGTTAAGTGGTAGCCTGTTACATCCGGCTGGTGGGCACGGGTGAGAGGATGACTGATGAATGAGTGAAAATGTAGAGCAGTTTGCTCCACGAGTCCACCTAGCACTCTTGGAAAAAAGTATGTTTCTTAAGTGTTGTAATAATCCCTGAATACCTGAAGGGCAAGCACCGTTAAGTACTACTAATTTTTTTAATAAATACTTTTGTGTCATAGATTCAGAGTTTGCATGTCCTTTCTGTAACCATGTATCAAGGTCAATGAAAAATTATGTAAATGATTGCCTGTTGCATTCAAATGAATACAGAAGAGCTATCAAATGCCCATTATGGGGTTGCAAACAGACGCTTTCATCATACACAGGACTAAAGGCTCATATATACTGAGACCATCAAGAATATAGGTCAGAAAGTGTTGAAAAATTGTTGATCTTGTCTCCATTTGAAATTAAAACTCTGTTGTGCCAACAAGTTTGTGATGGAATGAAGGATTTATCAAAGCATTTGAGACAGCACATTGATAATGGCACCAGAATTCAGTGCCCCTTTAATCAGTGCTCCAAAATATTTTCAAAGACAACCACATTTAAATCACACATAAGTAGGCATCAAAGATGTCAAACAGTTAAGGACTTGCCAACTGAAATGATCTACTCATCAAATTCAGACCTTTGTGATGACTTATCACCAAATTTGGAGGTGTCCAGTACAAGAAATGACATTTATGACTTGGATCAGCTTATCATTTTTATGGGTAATGATATGTAACCAAAGGAGTTGTAATACTGCAACCAGGAGCAGTGTAAATAATAGCAGTTTTCTTATCATTTCACCTTTGAAAGAGTTATTAATTGGTTCCTTTATGCTTAATGAACAGGAAGGGGATGTGTGGGTATTTGTTATAAAATTTATGATAGAAAAGTATTTTGTGGTCTATAAAATTATGTTACTATTATTACTCGTTGCGTCACCCTTCCTGGGCCTCGGCATATAGAGTAGGATGGACAGTTCCTTTTTCCACCGTCTTTACGTTACCAATCACAGTTGACCGGCATCTATTTAAGACTTTGTAAACCTAGGAGCGAGCAATCGTCTCCAAAAAAAATCCAGCTGTTACCAGGATTCGAACTCGACACTTCCTACATTGTAGTCAGACACGCTACCGACTGAGCTACCGCGGTCCAGATATCTTGCTTATACTAAGGCCTGGAGAGAGAGAGAGAGAGAGAGAGAGAGAGAGAGAGAGAGTGAAGACTTAAACACAGGAACCAACTTTGAATTTATACTCACTATGGAAAATAATAAAAGGTAGAGCGATTAAATAGAGGAAGAATTCATTGTTTCTTGCATTACTGATTCATTACTAAGATTCATTTCGCTGGATTACCAAAGAAAAAATATAAGAAAACTCGCTGCGGGAATGACGTATGGCGATTAAAAAATGGGAAAAAAAAAATGTTTCCTACACTATTGTTACAACTATGAAATTTACCCTGCATTGCTAAAAAAAAAAAAAAAAAAAAAAAACAGAAACCCATTCCCACGCTTCCCGCTCAGGTGAAGACGAGAACCACCTGGACTGCTAAAGGGAGGGAAGTAAGAGATCCTGTGAGTTATCAGGTGAGCAAAGACGCCATTTCAGCTTTGCAGGTAAACTCGCGAATCAGCAGAACTAATAATGTTGAGAAAGGCAGCAGTTCCATGCCACTCAGGTGTGCAATGTGATCAGGGCATTTTCCTCTGGTTAAGGAAGGTGGCATTTCAACTTTCCAGGTTGTTCATTCAGTTCTCAGACACGAGAGACAAGGTGACTTGTGAACTGAAGAAAGACAACTCCTATGTTACTTAGGTGACCAATTTAAATAGAGCGCTTTTCTCGTGAACAAAGGTGGAATTTCAACTTTCTAGATATTTAAGTAATCGATTATTTTTTTTTTCAGATAAACACGAGAAACAAAACGATTAATGAACTGGAGAAAAACAAAAGTTCCATATTGGTAAGGTGAGCAATGTGAAAAAGCTACCAGCTATTTTCTCAGGTGAACAAAGATGGCATTTCAATTTCCCAGGTGAACAAGTTGAACCACGAGGAACATCGTAACTAATAAACTGGAAAAAGGCAGAATTTCTAAACCACTCAGGTGAACAATATGAACCAATCACAAGATACTTTTCAGGTGAACAAAGATAACATTTCAACTTTCCAGGTTAATAAATATATTCCTAATTATGCTTTTTCATCTTTCTGCGTCTTATATATAACAGAGGAACATCAAGACACCTAAGTAGTTAACTAAACTGACCAACCTATTCTGTCCGCCTCTCTAATGCAGGAGTTAACCAGTATTCCTAGTCATTCATCCCTTTCTCTGGTAAACTCTGGAACTCCCTGCCTGCTTCTGTATTTCCACCTTCCTCTGACTCGAATTCCTTCAAGAGGGAGGTTTCAAGACACTTATCCTTCAGTTTTTGACTACTGCTTTGGACACTTTTCTGGGAATGGCATCTCAGTTGGCTTTTATTTTTTATTTATCTATTTATTTATTTATTTTTTTTTTTTGTTACGTGCCTTTTCTTCTCAAAGTTCATGAAAGCGAGAATGAAGGATATTTTGTTGTTTTCATTTTGCTCTGTATTTTTTGATCAGAGACATGAAGAGGTCAAAAAAAAAAAAGCATATAAAACTTGTAAAAAGAAGTGTTTTGCTTAGTACAGACTAAATTAAAGGAGACGCTGGATGAGAGAAAACACTGAACACCAAACGGCAGACAAGAGACAAGACAAGTAAGTAAGCATGAGAGCAAAAAATATTGTCAGGAAATGTAACCCAGCAACTCCCAGGTAACAGAGGAAAAAAAAAAAAAAAAAGAGAAAAAATGAGAAGTGTTGTGTTCTTCCACGCACCACAAGGAAAAAAGAGTCAGTCAGGGATCACTTAGCATATCAAAAACGACAATAACAACACCAACACGTCCACTACCCGACAAAACTCGGGGAAGTGAAGAGAAAGGGAGGGACAAATGGAGGAGGAAGAGTTGAAAGGGAGGCGGGAGTGGAGAAGTGGAGGGTTCTAGAAAGTGGGAGGAGGAGGAGGAGGAGGAGGAGGAGGAAGAAGGACAGAAAGTTGTAAGACGTGGAAGGGACAAAGAAGAGCAGTAAGTGAAAGGAAAAGTGAGAAGGAAGAATACGATAAAAAAAAAAAGATATAAAAGATGAACAAAAAGGAAAGAAAGGAAGGTAAAATTGGAATATGGAAATTATAGCAAAGACAAATATGAAAGAGGGAAAAGAAGAAAAACAAAAAGAAGGATAGAAGACAAGAATGAAGGGCTAGAAATAGACACAGTGAATGGAGGAAAGAAAACGTGAAAAAAAAGAAGAAAAAGAAAAGAAAAATAAAGAAAAGAAAAATGAGCGACGATGGAAGTGAGACGGTGGATGGAGGAGGATGAAGAAACGTAATAGGGACAAAATAGGAAGAGAGAGAGAGAGAGAGAGAGAGAGAGAGAGAGAGAGAGAGAGAGAGAGAGAGAGAGAGAGAGAGAGAGAGAGAGAGAGAGAGAGAGAGAGAGAGAAGAGAAGAGGGTCCTAGGTGCTAACAGGAAATGAACAGAATGAAATGTAGAACAGGGAAGAGAGAGAAATTAGAGGGAAAGACAGAGAAGAAGAGGTAACAGTCCAAGATGGAGGAAAGAGAAAGGTGAAAGAGGAAAGAAAATCTAGAGAGGGAAGAGGGAAGGGAGGAGAGGCAAAGGAAGATAATGTAATGGAATAAATGGAAAACGTAGAGAAAAGAAGGAAGAAAGATGGAGAAGGAAGATTAAATAATAAATAAACGAAAATCTACACAAAGGAAGGAGAAAGAAGGATAGAGGAAGAAGATAAATCAAGATAAAGAAGGGAGAAGGAACAAACAGAAGAGATAAAAGAACAGAACAAATGAAAATCGAGAGAAGGAGGAAAGGAGGACAGATAATGAAAATTAATTAAGCTTCAAAATCGAAAGGAAGAAGAGAGAAAGAGAGCCAGAAAAAAAGGGAGGTAAAAATAACGTGGTAACCGAAAACCAAGAGTAAAAAAAAGGAAGGAAAGATAAAGGAAAATAAATAAATATATATATACGAGTATATATATATATATATATATATATATATATATATATATATATATATATATATATATATATATATATATATATATATATATATATATATTGAAAATCGAAAAGGAATAAAGGAGAAAGGATGGAACAAAGGAGATAAAGTATCTGGGTAAAAGAAAAAAAGAAAAAGAAGGAAGAGGGAAGGATAGACAAGGAAAGAAAATAAGCAATGAAAATCAAAAGAAGAAACAGAGATAGACATAGAGATAAATTAATAAAGTAAAGAGAAAGAAGAAGAAGGGGAGAGAGAGAGAGAGAGAGAGAGAGAGAGAGAGAGAGAGAGAGAGAGAGAGAGAGAGAGAGAGAGAGAGAGAGAGAGAGAGAGAGAGAGAGAGAGAGAGAGAGAGAGAGGATGTGCCGAGAGGAAGTGTTTGTGTAATAGGAGTGAAATACTTTCCTTCTTTTCCAGATATTTATGTTCACTTTCTGACAAGAGACAAGAGAAACAAGAAGAGCAACACACACCTTTACACACACACACACACACACACACACACACACACACACACACACACACACACACACCAACTGACAAGCAAGGAGACAGAGACAAAAAGACATATCCTTTTACCGAAACTAACAAGAACTAACGAAATGTCACACACCTTTACACACACACACACACACACACACACACACACACACACACACACACACACACACACACACACACACACACACACACACACACAATACTAGCATGTACGTAAGAGGCAATCAGCTCAACTCACCGTCTCATCTCCTGTAGAGCTCCTCCTTCTCCTCCTCCTCCTCCTCCTCCTCCTCCTTCTCCTCCTCTTCTTTCCTCCTCCACTTCCACCCTTTGCAGTCTCTTATTCCTCATCATCTTCATCTTCATTTTCATCCTCTCTCTCTCTCTCTCTCTCTCTCTCTCTCTCTCTCTCTCTCTCTCTCTCTCTCTCTTGCTCTCGTCTTTGTAAGGAAACACACAAAAGATACACACGTGGCACAGATTCAATCACACACACACACACACACACACACACACACACACACACACACACACACACACACACGTTATCTCTTTCTCTGTGTTTCTTCAGTCAAAATTCTGTCGCTGTGTGTTGTTGTTTGCGTGAGGGAATCACCGATGACACAACACCTGCTCCTCTACCGCGATACAAGCTAATACTTGGCTTTTGCTTCTCTCTTGTACCTCTCTCTCTCTCTCTCTCTCTCTCTCTCTCTCTCTCTCTCTCTCTCTCTCTCTCTCTCTCTATGTATCACTTTTACATAAACTTCCTCTTCTCTCTTTCTCTTCGTAATCATCTTTCATATCCATTTTCTTCTTTATTTTTCACACTTTATTTCCTTTATGTCAGCTTAAGTCTCTCTCTCTCTCTCTCTCTCTCTCTCTCTCTCTCTCTCTCTCTCTCTCTCTCTCTCTCTCTCTCTCTCTCTCTCTCTCTCTCTCTCTCTCTCTCTCTCTCTCTCTCTCTCTCTCTCTCTCTCTCTCTCTCTCTCTCTCTCTCTCTCTCTCTCTCTGACTTGAGCGTGAAATTGCCACTCCGCTCCTCTCTTCTATCCTCCTATCAACTCCTCCCCCTTCCTCTCCCCTCCTCTGCTCTTAGATACGCTGCGCCCTGTGACTACTTCCGCCCTCTGTTGCATCACGTACAGCCAAGATGCAGGAACGAGTCATTTGGGATGGGCAGGTAAATGGTAAATATGGAAGGTATGAAGAGGTGGTGGTAGAAGCTTGGACAAAACAATGAGTCACGTGGGTTGGGAAATTAAAGGTAAGTCAAATAGTTACGTCTGCTTTTGTTTTCTTTATTTATTTATTGATTTTTTTCACGCTATGTATAAAGAGTCTACACACACACACACACACACACACACACACACACACACACACACACACACACACACACGTACGTTTCCGGTAACTATCACTGCCAACTTCACCATTACAAACTCCCTTCATTACCAAGCGAATTTATTAACCACCATCACCACCGTTACCGCCACCGCCACCACCACCACCACCGCCGCCACCATAACCAT
Source organism: Scylla paramamosain (assembly GCF_035594125.1). Classification (NCBI taxonomy): domain Eukaryota; kingdom Metazoa; phylum Arthropoda; class Malacostraca; order Decapoda; family Portunidae; genus Scylla; species Scylla paramamosain. The sequence goes on along the minus strand of NW_026973675.1, from coordinate 409,760 downwards.
CACCTGCAGACTGGCGCCATTGCCATCACCACCACCGCCAGAAGCATCACCACTGCCGTGTGTGTGATCTGTGTGCAGCACCAGGGAACGGACCAAGAGAGGAGGAGGAGGAGGAGGAAGAGGAGGAGGAGGATTAGAAAGGAAAACCAAACAGCAGGAGATATTTTGGTCACTGTTAAGAGGTTGGGACGAGGAGGACAAAGAGAACAATTACGAAGACTGGAAATACCACACACAAAAAAAAAGTGGATAATTGAACTCTGTATTAGAACAAAAAATATTTGTCAATATGAAGAAAATATACTGAAAGGAAGCAAGGAAGATAAGAGGAGGATAAAAGAACAAAAAAAAAAAGTTGATAATTGAACTCTGTATTAGAATAAAAAATATTTGTCAATATGAAGAAAATATACTGAAAGGAAGCAAGGAAGATAAGAGGAGGATAAAAGAACAAAAGAAAAAATCCTCCATTTTTTCATTACTGCACGACAACTTAATTTGAGCCAGTATATTTGTCATCACCAGTACTTCTCTTCCAGACGCAACACTTATATGTATTTTTTTTTCCCCATATATAATAAATTTTGTAGAATAACCTTCAAATCAACAAAATGACAGTTAATCCTTCACTTTCTTCTCCTTACAATGAAGAGAAGCTTTCAATGCACATTTTAAAATAGTAATACATTAAAATATACATAGCTTAATATTCATACCTTGAAAACCGTAATGCATTTTAAATATACATAGTTCAAGAGTGATTCCATTTTTCCTTCCTCTTGTTGCCCTACGCCAGTGTTCCTCTTACGTGAAAAATAGTGATACATTCCTTTCATTAACAAAAACACACCCAATTCCATGTCCCTATAACTTTGACAACGAGCGGCAACTCACTCAACTAAATCCAGATTAATATTAAAACCCTCGAGTGCAGAGAGAGATCACCTTTCACTTCACTCACTCACCTCAACATTCACTTCTACATTCATTGCTCACCCACGCAACACTCCACTCTCTGTCACCGCAATAAACGGCTCCTCTTTTTTTTTTTTTTTTTTTACCGGCAGTAAGCTTACACGATCCACCACCACACAATTCCAGTAATTCACACACATTTCCAGCCTGTCAGTGTCCTGTCCGTGTCCAATCGGTTTTCAAAAGATACATCAAAATCACCATGTTTTTTTTTTTCTCAGATATCCTCGCTTCATATTCACTGGCACTCAGTGATACGTTCAGTTATTCATCCACTCATAATTATTCACATTTACTCATTACACTTCACCCTCTTTTGGATAAGCCTTTTTTGACTGCTAAATTCAGGGAATGGCGCCTCAGTGGGTTTCTCTCTCTCTCTCTCTCTCTCTCTCTCTCTCTCTCTAGTCCAGTGTTCGCAAAATGCACCCAAGTTTATCTCTCTCTTCACCCATTTGCCTTTATTTTCCGCGGCTCTCACCTCCTCTCACCCCGCCCCGCCCCGGCCCGCCTCGCCCCGCCCCTCCTCCTCCCCACCTGAAGTCTACAAGAGCAGGGGAAGGACAAAAGCAATATTAGCACTTTCCGGTTTCTCACCTGCCTCCTTCCCCTCCACCCCACTCTCTTTTCGCCTCCCCTTCCTCCTCCTCCTCCTCTTCTTCTCTACCATCTCTTCTTCATCTCGTCTTTAAATATTCTGTCTTTCTTATCTTTTTTTCTATCTACGTGTGTTTCTTCGTTTCTCCTTTATCTTCTTCCTCCTCTTCCTCCTCCTCCTCCTCCTCCTCCGTTTTTTCTTCCTTCTCTTCCCTACATTTTTCTCTCCTCTTCACATCATTTTCACTCAAAATAATTCTCAATTTTCTTCTCTTGTTTACATGTACTGTTTTTTTAAGTTTCTCTCCATCATATTTCTTCTTCTCTTCTCTATTGTCTTTTTTTCTTTCATTCCCTCTTCAGATCTTCTTTTCTTTTCTTATCCATGAGCTTCTTTTTTTATGCTTCTCCTTCTCTTCTTCTTCTTCCTCCTTCCCCTCCTCCTCCTCCTTCTCTTTTATTTCTCTCTTTCGTCCTCCTACTCAGATCATCCTCATTCTTCCTTTTTTTTTTTCCTTCATGTCGATTTTCTTTCCCTCCTCCTGCTCCTCCTCCTCCTCCTCCTCTCCTCCTCCTCCTTTGGTCATCACCTCCCTTTCCTCCACTTGAATTCTCTCCCGCATCTCCTTAATTTCCACCTTTCCTTCTAGTCTCTACCCTTGGAATCCCTCCCCTCCCCTTCTCCTCCTCCATCAACATCCCTCTTCCTCCTTTCCTCTCAATCTCTATTTCTCTTCGTATTTGTAATTTTTTCCCTACTCCTTCTTTTCCTCCTCTTTTTTTTTCTTTTACTTATCTTCTTCACCTCTCTTTCTTACATTTTCCACTTAAGATTTTTTTTTTTTTACTCTTCTCACCAAACGGTTCTTCTTTCCTTGTTCCTGTTCTTCGTCACTCTTGATCATCATTTTTAACTTCCCTTCCTTATGCTCTCCATCTCTGGGTCTTCTCTTTCACACTCTCCTTCAAAAAACACAACTTTCTCCTCCTCCTCCTCTTCCTCCCCCTCCTACAGTTTCCAGCCTTATATATATTCCACCTCCTTCAAAAACAGTTTTTTATCTTCCTCCTCCTCCTCCTCCTCCTCTTCCTCCTCCCCCAAATATTTACTCCGATGACAAAAACTGGAGGCGACCTGTTTGTTCCTCTCCTCGACTCTCCCTTTGGCCAACAAAACGAATCACTTGACACACACACACACACACACACACACACAGTGAGTCATGAGCTGGTTTGCTTGTTCGGTTATGACGACTGATAAACAATGAGAGAGAGAGAGAGAGAGAGAGAGAGAGAGAGAGAGAGAGAGAGAGAGAGAGAGAGAGAGAGAGAGAGAGAGAGAGAGAGAGAGAGAGAGAGAGAGAGAGAGGTGTTGTGTTCAGTGTATCCGTTACGAGTTTATCTTTATTTTGCAGAGTTTTGTGTGTGTGTGTGTGTTTGTGTGTGATGAAGGATGGTAAAAATGTCAAGCTTTGGGTAACAAAAAAACATAAAAAAAAAATCGTTCAAAAGCATAAATAAATAGATGAATAAATACAATAAAAAAACAAATAAAACAATGAAAGAAAATAAAGAGGCAAATAAAAATAAAATAATAAATAAAGGCTTCCTTCTATGTCGTACTTTAAAAGAAAACGGGAGGAGGAGAATGGAAAGAGACAGAATGTGTTAATGTGTTGTGTAATTGTCGGTAGTTATTTTTGTCTGTATCTGTTACAGATATGAGAGCCTGGTATTTTGTTGAATAAAGCTTGGAGTTGCCACCAAGCGTTTCAGTCTCATTACAGACACAACAAACGAGGACAAATAAAGGAAAAATAAAGATAACAAGAAATACAAAAAAAAAAATATCAACACAAAGCAAAATATAACAACATTCATTGCACAATGATAAAAAAAAATCAATTAATTGACGTCATTCGAATTGTGAAAGTCTCCGCCGCGCATCCAATGACAAAATGTACAAGAGAAGATCAGGACACAGGCAAAATCGCACCTCAAGACAGAGCAAGAGAAAAGAAGAAAAAAATAGATAAAGTAAATAAAATAAGATACAGAAACATGACAGATTGCAGACATAAAAAAAAAAAAAAAAAAAAGCATTTTAACCCTTTCACTGTTAGACAAATTTTCTTCTTTAATACCTATAACTTTTTAGAGGCTATTTTTGTGCTAAGCCAAGTAAGGTATTTTTATTCTGGCACCTTGGAAATGCTGTGAGAGAGGGGAAAAAAAAAAGAAACGGAAGGAAAAAGGGAAAACTCATATCCTATACCATTTCCATAAGAGTAATAATGTGTATTTTCATGTAATAATGGGTATTTTCATTAATTTTCATTCGTGAGTTGCAAGATAGGAAGATATTTTTTTTCTATATCATTCTTTTTTTTTCTTTTTTTATATATTCTAAGTCAAAGTTGATTTACATTTCAGGTTCCTTTCATATTTCGAATAACAGATGCTTTCATTTCTACGTGACTTTGAAGGGGATGAAAGACATTGATTTTCTATATCATGAACAATGTTAATTACTTTTTCTGATTTATCTATTAATCCTGCACCTCAGGAATGAGTCAAACAGTGTGACAAACTTCACTTTCTCCCTGTGTGAAAGTATTCCAGAAACGTGATGAAAAAGGGGCAGGGAATTTCATGAACATTGATCGAAGAAAAATCAATATATGAATGAAACAGTTGCTTTATGTCAAGGGTTTGCAAAGACCGAGAAGTGAGGATGGAACAGCACCAAGTAGTTGCCAATACTGATGGGGATTGAAGATGATGGATTTGGATTATGCCAAAAAACTATGTCAACAAACATTTAAAAAAGAATGATAATGAACACGACAGCAATGATGATGAAAATTACTTCCTATTACCTCTAAACACACACACACACACACACACATCAATTCAAATAAACCCAGTCCTTATTCCATCAATCAAAAACACACACAACACAAGAGTAAGAGTGAGAATACACTCTAACACGCCTTACACTGGACCAACAATTAATACATTCTTCATCTGACACTTAACGCACATCACTGAGAGAGAGAGAGAGAGAGAGAGAGAGAGAGAGAGAGAGAGAGAGAGAGAGAGAGAGAGAGAGAGAGAGAGAGAGAGAGAGATGAGTCAAAGTTAATGTAAAGCTTTACGTTCTAATATCCAGACGTACGTTCGCCTCCATCATTCCAATTGCCTTGTGCTTATCTTGCTCTGGGTGTCATTAGGAAAGGTTGGGATTCGATGGCGGGGGAGGTGAGTCGGTTGTCCTTTTTTTTATTTTTTATTTATCTATTTATTTATTTATTATTATTATTACTATTATTTGTGTGTGTGTGTCTGTGTGTGTGTGTGTACAGCCTTAGGAGGGAGGGAGGGAGGTGAAGAAATAAGTAAAAAACAACGAAAGAAGGAAAAAAATAAAAGAAAGAAAGAGAGAAGGAAAACGAAAAAGAAACCCACGACAAAAAGAAAACAGGAAAGGGAAAGGAAGAGAAAACGAAAGAAATTATGAAATAAAAAAAAGTAAAGTGAAAAAAAAACATTCGTACATACATTTCTACAGACAGACAAACGTACACACAAGCAAGACTAGCAAAAAAAAAAAAAAGGCAAACAGACAGACAGACAGACAGACAGACAGGCAGACAGATAGACAGACAGGCAAGGGAGCAGGCAGTTACATAGACATTAAAAAGACAAAGCTCAAAAATAAAGAAAAAAAGAATTAAGAAAAAAATAAAGAAAACTGCAGAAAAAAATAAGAAAAAAAAAAACACTTTACTGTGAGTCTCTCCATTGTAGGTTTTTAATACCAGACGGGAAAATAAGAAAGTTTTGATGTTGACGGTGTAACTTGGAAGATATTAGCTGTGATGGAAGGCGGGACTCACTGCTGCCAGGACTCATGATGACGCACTAATACCTTGCAGGCGACAGGGGAAGAAATTAAATACCAAACAATCAAGCTTACAGGAAAAACATGTAATAGTGCAGGAGGACAATGCTGAAAGGAAGGAAAATAAAGGAAAAAAGAAAATAATGAAAGATAGAGCAAGGAAAAAACAAGAAAGGTACAGAAAGGAAAAGAACAAAAAGAATACGAAAAAATAAAAAAAGAAACAAAGAAAGAAAAAGAAATATGAAAGAAAAAAAAGAAAAAAGAAAGATTTGTGTTTTTAAGGTTACTTTACCAGCGCGTGATGGAGAGAAAATAAAAATCCTGCCAAAATTGGCAAAATATTTAGTACAAAGCTACTGTGGGAACTATTGATGTTGAGAAACAAACAAAAAAAAAAAATAGTTTCCCCATAAAAATAAAAAAAAAAAAAAGTGAAGGAGTGTCGTATTCCGAGTGATTGGCCCAGGACTGGGTACTCGTTGCGTCACCCTTCCTGGGCCTCGGCATACAGAGTAGGATGGACAGTTCCTTTTTCCACCGTCTTTACGTTACCAATCACAGTTGACCGGCACCTCTTTAAGGCTTTGTAAACCTAGGAAGTGAGCAATCGTCTCAAAAAAGTTCCAGCTGTCACCAGGATTCGAACCCGATACTTCCTACATTGTAGTCAGATACGCTACCGACTGAGCTACCGCGGTCCAGGTATCTCGCTTATACTAAGGCCTGCAGAGAGAGAGAGAGAGAGAGAGAGAGAGAGAGAGGAGAGAGGAGATGAAGACCTTAAACAGAGGAACCAACTTTGAATTTATACAAGAGAAAGTCACTGTGGAAAATAATAAAAGGTGTAGAGCGATTAAAGAGAGGAAGAATTCATTGTTTCTTGCATTACTGAGATTACTAAGATTCATTTCGCTGGATTACCAAAGAAAAAAAAAATAAGAAAACTCGCTGCGGGAATGACGTATGGCGATTAAAAAATGGAAAAAAAAAAATGTTTCCTATACTATTGTTACAACTATGAAATTTACCCTGCATTGAAAAACAAATAAATAAAATAAGAAATAAAACAGAAACCCATTGCGGAAATAACAGATAGGACAGGAAAAAAAATAAATAAATAAATGTTTGCTGCACTACTGTTACAGCTAAGATTCTTTTCCCATGCATTACAAAAAAAAAAAAAAAAAGAAAAAGGAAATCCACTACAGAAATAACACATACGGCGATTAACGAATGAAGAAAAAAAAAATGCCTCCTGCATTGCTGTGATTAATAACAGTCTTTTTTATGGCATTAAAAACAAATAAATTAATCAAACCATACAATATACACAAATAGGCCGCTGCGGAAACATCCCATTCAACAATTACAGGAAAAAAAAAAGTAAAAGTTCTCACAATCTCTTACAACCAAGACTTTTTTTTTTTCCCCCAGATTATCACACATTTTCCGTCAGGGATCTGAGGGGGCGGCGGAGCGTCATGAGGGGCGCCGCGCCAGCCATTACGCTCCCCCAAAGACTCAGCACAGAGGCAAGGGGAGGGAGCACTCGTATATTATTAGCGCCGCGGGGGGAATGAACGCTTCACTCATGCTTAATTAACACGCTTCCCGCTCAGGGTGAAGACGAAAACCATCTGGACTGCTAAAGGGAGGGAAGTAAGAGCTCCTGTGAGTTATCAGGTGAGCAAAAGAAGCCATTTCAGCTTTGCAGGTAAACTCGCGAATCAGCAGAACTAATAATGTTGAGAAAGGGCAGCAGTTCCATGCCACTCAGGCGTGCAATGTGATCGGGGCATTTTCCTCTGGTTAAGGAAGGTGGCATTTCAACTTTCCAGGTTGTTCATTCAGTTCTCAGACACGGAGAGACAAGGTGACTTGTGAACTGAAGAAAGACAACTCCTATGTTACTTAGGTGTACCAATTTAAATAGAGCGCTTTTCTCGTGAACAAAGGTGGTATTTCAACTTTCTAGATAATTAACTAATCATTTTTTTTTTTTTTTTTCAGATAAACACGAGAAACAAAACGATTAATGAACTGGAGAAAAACAAAAGTTCCATATTGGTAAGGTGAGCAATGTGAAAAAGCTACCAGCTATTTTCTCAGGTGAACAAAGATGGCATTTCAATTTCCCAGGTGAACAAGTTGAACCACGAGGAACATCGTAACTAATAAACTGGAGACAGGCAGAATTTCTAAACCACTCAGGTGAACAATATGAACCAATCACAAGATACTTTTCAGGTGAACAAATATATTCCTAATTATGCTTTTTCATCTTTCTGCGTCTTATATATAACAGAGGAACATCAAGACACCTAAAGAGTTAACTAAACTGTACCAACCTATTCTGTCCGCCTCTCTAATGCAGGGGTTACCCAGTATTCTCAGTTCATTCATCCCTTTCTCTGGTAAACTCTGGGAACTCCCTGCCTGCTTCTGTATTTCCACCTTCCTCTGACTCGAATTCCTTCAAGAGGGAGGTTTCAAGACACTTATCCTTCAGTTTTTGACTACTGCTTTGGACACTTTTCTGGGAATGGCATCTCAGTTGGCTTTCATTTTTTTATTTATTTTTTTTTTGTTGCCCTTGGCCAGTGTCCCTCCTACGTAAAACAAGAAAAAAAAACTTACGTTCCTTTTCTTCTCAAACTTCATGAAAGCGAGAATGAAGGATATTTTTTGTTGTTTTCATTTTGCTCTCTGTATTTTTTTTTATCAGAGACATGAAGAGGTCAAAAAAAAAAAAAAAAAAAAAAGCATATAAAACTTGTAAAATGAAGTGTTTTGCTTAGTACAGACTAAATTAAAGGAGACGCTGAATGAGAGAAAACACTGAACACCAAACGGCAGACAAGAGACAAGACAAGTAAGTAAGCATGAGAGCAAAAAATATTGTCAGGAAATGTAACCCAGCAACTCCCTGGTAACGGAGGAAAAAAAAAAAAAAAAAAAAGAGAAAAAATGAGAAGTGCTGTGTTCTTCCACGCACCACAAGGAAAAAAGAGTCACTCAGGGATCACTTAACATATCAAAAACGACAATAGCAACACCAACACGTCCACTACCCGACAAAACTCGGGGAAGTGAAGAGAAAGGGAGGGACAAATGGAGGAGGAAGCGTTAAAATGGAGGCGGGAGTGGAGAAGTAGAGGGTTCTAAAAAGTGGGAGGAGGAGGAGGAGGAAGGGACAGAAAGTTGTAAGAGGTGGAAGGGACAAAGAAAGAGCAGTATGTGAAAGGAAAAGTGAGGAGGAAGAATACGATAAAAAAAAAAATATATATAAAAGATGAATAAAAAGGAAAGAAAGAGAAGGTATAATTGGAATATGGAAATTATAGAAAAGACAAATATGAAAGAGGGAAAAGAAGAAAAACAAAAAGAAGGATAGAAGACAAGAATGAAGGGGCTAGAAATAGACACAGTGAATGGAGGAGAGAAAAACGTGAAAAAAAAAGAAGAAAAAGAAAAGAAAAATAAAGAAAAGAAAAATGAGCGACGATGGAAGTGAGACGGTGGATGGAGGAGGAGGAAGAAACATAATAGACACAAAATATGAAGAGAGAGAGAGAGAGAGAGAGAGAGAGAGAGAGAGAGAGAGAGGAGAGAGAGGAGAGAGAGAGAGAGAGAGAGAGAGAGAGAGAGAGAGAGAGAGAGAGAGAGAGAGAAGAGGGTCCCAGGTACTAACAGAAAATGAACAGAATGAAATGTCAGACACTGGGGAAGAGAGAGAAATTAGAGGGAAAGACAGAGAAGAGGACGGTAACAGTCCAAGATGGAGGAAAGAGAAAGGTTGAAAGAGGAAAGAAAATCTAGAGAGGGAAGAGGGAAGGGAGGAGAGACAAAGGAAGATAATGTAATGGAATAAATGGAAAATGTAGAGAAAAGAAGGAAGAAAGATGGAGAAGGAAGATTAAATAATAAATAAACGAAAATCTACACAAAGGAAGGAGAAAGAAGAATAGAGGAAGAAGATAAAACAAGATAAAGAAGGGAGAAGGAACAAACAGAAGAGATAAAAGAACAGAACAAACGAAAATCGAGAGAAGGAAGGAAGGAGGATAGATAATGAAAATTAAATATGCTTCAAAATCGAAAGGAAGAAGAGAGAAAGAGAGCCAGAAAAAAAGGGAGGTAAAAATAACGTGGGTAACCAAGAGAAAAAAAAAAAGGAAGGAAAGAAGGAAGGATAAGGGAAAATAATAAAAATATATATATATTGAAAATCGAAAAGGAAAAAAGGAAAAAGGATGGAACAAAGGAGATAAAAGTATCTGGATAAAAGAAAAAAAAGAAAAAGGAGGGAGAGGGAAGGATAGACAAGGAAAGAAAATACACAATGAAAATCAAAAGAAGAAGCAGGGATAGACATAGAGATAAATTAATAAAGTAAGAGAGAGAGAGAGAGAGAGAGAGAGAGAGAGAGAGAGAGAGACGAGAGAGAGGAGAGAGAGAGAGAGAGAGAGAGAGAGAGAGACGGAGAGAGAGAGAGAGAGAAGAGAAGAGAGAGAGAGGAGACGATGTGGCCGAGAGGAAGTGTTTGTGTAATAGGAGTGAAATATTTTCCTTCTTTTCCAGATATTTATGTTCACCTTTCTGACAAGAGACAAGAGAAACAAGAAGAGCAGCACACACTCACACACACACACACACACACACACACACACACACACACCAACTGACAAGCAAGGAGACAGAGACAAAAAGACATATCCTTTTAACCGAAACTAACAAGAACTAACGGAATGTCACACACCTTTACACACACACACACACACACACACACACACACACACACACACACACACACTCACACACACACACACACACACCAACTGACAAGCAAGGAGACAGAGACAAAAAGACATATCCTTTTACCGAAACTAACAAGAACTAACGGAATGTCACACACCTTTACACACACACACACACACAGCACACACACACACACACACACACACACACACACACACACACACACAACAATACTAGCATGTACGTAAGAGGCAATCAGCTCAACTCACCGTCTCATCTCCTGCAGAGCTCCTCCTTCTCCTCCTCCTCCTCCTCCTCCTCCTCCTGCTCCTCCTCTTCTTTCCTCCTCCACTTCCACCCTTTGCAGTCTCTTATTCCTCATCATCTTCAGCTTCATTTTCATCCTCTCTCTCTCTCTCTCTCTCTCTCTCTTCTCTCTCTCCTCTCTCTCTCTCTCTCTCCTCTCTCTCTCTCTCTCTCTCTCTCTCTCTCTTGCTCTCGTCTTTGTAAGGAAACACACAAAAAGATACACACGTGGCACAGATTCAATCACACACACACACACACACACACACACACACACACACATGTTATCTTCTTTCTCTGTGTTTCTTCAGTCAAAATTTCTGTCGCTGTGTGTTGTTTTTTGCGTGAGGGAAGCACCGATGACACAACACCTGCTCCTCTACCGCGATACAAGCTAATACTTGGCTTTTGCTTCTCTCTTGTACCTCTCTCTCTCTCTCTCTCTCTCTCTCTCTCTCTCTCTCTCTCTCTCTCTCTCTCTCTCTCTCTCTCTCTCTCTCTCTCTCTCTCTTTCTCTCTCTCTCTCTCTCTCTCTCTGTGTGTGTGTCACTTTTACATAAACTTCCTCTTCTCTCTTTCTCTTCGTAATCATCTTTCATATCCATTGAGGGGTTAGAGGGAGATAAGAGAGGAAGGGGAGGGAGAAGGGAAGGGAGGGAGAAGGGAGGGAGGATGCGAAAGAGAGAGAACGATAGGGTGTTGAATATAAATTTGTAAATGAATAGTAGTATGTCTTTCATGAAAATTCGGTCGTCATGCCTCTATAATATTTACTTAAATTGACAGACACCTACAACGCCAGAGGAGTGGATGACTGTGGCACATGGATTTCAGAGAAGATGGAATTTCCCAAACTGTTTGGGAGCTATTGACGGGAAGCATGTGTCGATAAGAGCTCCACGTGATAGTGGTTCATATTTTTACAACTACAAAGGCAACCACAGCATTGTACTTCTTGCCATATGTGACGCAAATTGTGAATTTATATATGCGGACATAGGCACAAATGGTAGAGTATCAGATGGTGGTGTGTGGGACAAGTGTTCTGTCAGTAGTCTCATACAAAATAATACTGCTGGTTTGCCAGAAGATGCAATTCTTGGAAGTAGTAGTCTGCCATTTCCATATGTTTTTGTGGCAGATGATGCATTTCCATTGCAGCGACACATTATGAAACCTTTTTCACATAGGAGTCAGGATACAAGAGAGCGCATTTTCTCATACCGGCTCTCTAGGGCAAGGCGAACCGTGGAAAATGCATTTGGTATTTTGGCCAATAGATTTCGTGTGTTTCACTCACCAATTGATCTACCTCCATCAAAGATTGAATATATTGTTTTAGCATGCAAATCTTTGCATAACTTTCTCATAAGAGACCATGTGAGACACTACACGCCGGAAGGATCTTTAGATGTTGAAGATCTGTCAGTAGGACAAATTATTCCTGGAACATGGCGACAAACTCCTGAGTTACCAGGAACACAGAGAGTAATCTGTAATGACATGGCTGATGGTAAGAGTGTGCGTGAACAGTTTATGGATTACTTTAATGGTGTAGGGGCAGTATCATGGCAACACTTGTACATAGGTGAAGAGGGTTAATTGTGATAAATGTCTATATACTTAGGTGTATTTCATGTTGTGTATTGTCTCTGAATGTAATACTTATTGAACTTTGTATTCATGTACATATGTGCACATGTGAAACAAAAGACTTGGCTTTCTTTATGTGTAAACAGCAAATTATTATTATTTCTCATAATGAAATTATAACAGTGTCTACAATGTTTCATTTCCCTTTCTTTTCATCACCATCTTTATCAATTAATCACCACATCCTGCATGTCTCAGGTGAAATGCCTGTTGGAGAGAGAGAGAGAGAGAGAGAGAGAGAGAGAGAGAGAGAGAGAGAGAGAAAGAGAGAGAGAAAGAGAAAGAGATCGTTTATGAACTTACCTCATGATCATTATGTTCTTCCACAGCTTTGTTACTGTCAGGATCGATGTTTGACTGAGATGTCCTCGTTATGCCACCATCATTGAGAAAAGAAAGCTCATCAAAGCACCATAACTTGGGGTTGTACACGTCGTCCGTCCCAGCTCCTGACTTGCGAGAGTTTTCTATCTCTCGCATTTCACGCCTGTACTGATTTCGCAAACAATCTAGTTTCTTTTTTATATCCGCAATGGTAACGGATGCATACTTCTTTTCTATTTCTCTTGTTATTGCTGTAAGGGCTGTTACATGTTTATTTCTGTCCTTATAATCAGCACTCTTTATGTTCCACAAGCAAGGTTTTTGACGGTACATATCAATTATCCATGCTGTATCTTCCCTGGACCACTGAACGTTTCCTCCTTCAGGTACACTTGTAGAAGGACCGCCAGACATGCTGATATGCACAGAACACTTTGAATGCGAGATAGATTCCTACTTAATTACGAGGACACATTTAGTGTTTCGCATCATACCACTCGAAACAGTTTCTGGGGTTTCCTGCAAACTCACAGACATTTGCCCGCTAGTTTGCCCCCAGTCTCCTCGCTTCTGACGTCACCTTCGTGCCTGCCACTCAACCTCCTTCCTATTGTATTGGAACGGGATCTGGTATCACTGTTTGCCCGTCGAGCATGCTCGATAGTGTGGACACACCTTAAATTAGTGAGCCAGGGAGGAACAAACAGTAACTCACCTGACGCCTGCTGTCGTGTGGCGCTGGCATGGAGGGAAGACGTGAAACTCTCCAGGGCCATGATACCAGAGGGGGAGACAGGCAGGCGAGGTGATTCTGATAATGAGAGGAGGGACGTGTGATGCATTTAGGTCTCAGAAGCACTTAAATGAAGAGAGATGAATTTAAAAGCCGTTAAATGAAGGGATGAGTGTAAGAGATAACGTGTCATGTACTGGGCAGTGATGACACTTAATTGGAAATAAGGAGCTTGACAAAGTGATGATTATGAAGGTAACGTGTGATTTACTAAGTGACGCTAGATAGGACAAGCAGGTGCACTAACTGGTGGTGACTGTGGTGTTAACATGTGATGTGTTATGCTAGACAATACCCGGAAGCGAGCACATGATCATTATGTGACAGTGTATCATGTATTTTATTGGACAAAGATACAGCAGATGGGAAAAAGGATCTAGACCAAGTATTAGTGATCGTAATGGTGTGATTGAGAGGAAGGAGAGGGTAAAGCCAGACTGAGAAGAGGAAGCCCATTAACTTCACCCACACGCCTTCAGTCTTACACTCATTTTAACAGTTTATTAACCCTTTTATTGGTATGGCTGGCCTTCGCTATCTTTTCTATCACTGTAAAAGTTCATTGCATGGAGACACACGAGAGAAAAGAAATAAAACAAGGTTATTTTTGTGTTTTTTCCCCTGAAGAAATATTAACGAGGGTCTAGCACAAAAATAGTATCTAAAAAGTACAGGTATTATAGTGTCTGGTCGCATGGCAGGGAGGGTAAGGAGAGCCGCACTGCCAGTACAGCCGTCAGGAAGCCAATCCCGTATATTTGCCTGTTAATCCTGTCATCAACTCTGGTTCGAACTAACCGAACATAATTCGAACAGACCGAACATAATTGAACCATACCACAAACAACCAAACACTACAGGTATTAAAGGGGAAAATTTTGTCCAGTAGTGAAAGGCTTAAAAAACGTTGATACAAAAAAGTGTGGCGGTTAACGATGCAAAGATTGGCAGGGCACATACTACACAATATATATATATATATATATATATATATATATATATATATATATATATATATATATATATATATATATATATATATATATATATATATATATATATATATATATATATATATATATATATATATATATATATATTTTTTTTTTTTTTTCTATTTTTTTTTTTTTTATGTAGGAAGGATACTGGCCAAGGGCAACAAAAATCTAATAAAAAAAATGCCCACTGAAATACCAGTCTTGAAGGAATTCAAGTCATAGGAAGGTGGAAATACAGAAGCAGGCAAGGAGTTCCAGAGTTTACCAGAGAAAGGAATGAATGATTGAGAATACTGGTTAACTCTTGCATTAGAGAGGTGGACAGAATAGGGGTGAGAGAAAGAAGAAAGTCTTGTGCAGCGAGGACGCGGAAGGAGGGGGGGCATGCAGTTAGCAGGATCAGAAGAGCAGTTGGCATGAAAATAGTGGTAGAAGAAAGCTAAATATGC
>NW_026973675.1:340000-385000 GCF_035594125.1 Scylla paramamosain | reverse complement strand
TCTTTCTGTTTCTTGTCCTCCTCGTCTTCCTCCTCCTCTCCCTTCATTGTCATTTTCCCCTTCCTCCTCTTCTTCCTTCTCTTCGACCTTCTATTCTTAATCCTCCTCCTCCTCTTTCTCCATTTCCTTCTCCTCTTCATCTCATCCTTTCTCTTCATTTTCATGTCCTCTTATTCATCCCTCTGGTTCACCTCTTCATTTTCTTTCTTCTTCCAGAGTCTCGTAACCTTCATTCTTATCATTAGCAACTTTCTCTTCATTTCCCTTTTTTTTTCCTCTTCAGGTTTTCACTCCCACTTGTCTCCGCTGTACTTAGCTTTCTTTTATTCCGCCAAGTACTCCTCCTCCTCCTCCTCCTCCTCCTCCTCCCTCTCTTCCTTCTCCTCCTCCTCTTCCTCCTTTATCGGTTTATGTCTTCCCAGGTCGTGTTCGCCCCACGTAAGGCAGCGAGGCGTGAGAGAGCAAAGTCGAGGGTAGAGGCGCCCCCCCCCCAGTAAACCTGCCACCCCCTCCCTACGCAATGATCATTATTGTAGCAGCAGGTGATCGAGGATTCTACCTAACCAGTGGGAGAAACACGCGTGACAACTTCAGAAAGCATCTCTGTAGCCTCTGAAAATAGCCCTGGTGAGACAGAAAAAGCTCAAGAACACGAGGCTATAAGAACATTACAAAGGAAACAAGGGAAGCTGCAAGAAGCCATCAGGCCTACACGTGGCAGTCTTTACAAAACACATCAATTTCCACTAATCATTCATAAATTTGTCCAATCTTTTAAAACTCCCATATAACTCTGCACTAATGACCTGATTCCTTACTCTATTCCATTCATCCACCATTCTATTTATGAACCACTCCCTTCTTGTCTCTTTAAGTCAATCTTGAACCTGTCAGGGAAAAAACACAGACGACCCGAGTGGAGAATAATAAAGGTGTTTATATCCAGGTAAATAGTGACAACACCTGAGCCTCTGCAACGTGTTTATTGTCCTGTAATGAATCTCCTGTAACACCCGGGAGTGACGTGCACCCTAACTGCCGCCACTAGGTGAGGAATGAGTGCCGCTGTATACTAGGGATCGAGTGAGGAGAGACTGACAATGTGATCAATGTGGAGGGAACTTGTGGTGGTGGTGGTGGTGAAGGAAAATAAAGAGGAGGAAGAAGAAAAAAAAATAGTTGTCGTGGTGGTGGTGGAGGAAGAGGAAGATGAAAAGTAAGAGAAGAAAAAGGAAAAAAAGGAAAAGGACGGGGAGAGGAGGTGAAGGAGAAAAGAAGACAAAAAAAGGAGTAACAGGAAGACAAGAACAACACCAGAAAATACAAACAATATAAAACAAAGAAACGAGGAACGAAAGGCAGGTCAAACAAGAACAAACAAACAAACAAACAAACAAACAAAAATGCTCCTTCACAATCGCAATTCTCACCTATAAAAATAAGTAAATAAATAAATAAAATAAATAAATAAATAAATAGATAAACAGAACATGATAACACAGCAATCATCTCTTCCTTAACTTTCCTCTTTTCTTCAACCCTTTCCTTCCTCCCTTCCCTCCCTCTCTCCCCCTTCGCTCCCCTTCCCATCCTCCCTCTCACCTCTCCCTTCCCCCTTCCTCCCCTCTCCCTTCTTCCATATCCCCTCAGGTAGAGGGGATATGGAATATAGAGGGGATATGGATAATAGAATTTCAAGATTTTTTTTTTTATTAATCTAGACACGCAAAATTCTCTCTCTCTCTCTCTCTCTCTCTCTCTCTCTCTCTCTCTCTCTCTCTCTCTCTCTCTCTCTCTCTCTCTCTCTCTCTCTCTCTCTCTCTCTCTGTACATGTGACGCAGAAATATAACCATAACTATATTTGCACTTTAGTTTTGTAAATAATTTGAAAATGTTTGTTGCGTCAGACACTTGTGTTTCAGTGACGAAAAGAAGATGAGGTTTACAAGAGGAGAGGTGGTGTTCTACAGATTGGAAATTAGATCTTAGACCGCGAATGTTGCACAAGTTTATGGAAAAAAGTTGGGGGGTTGTCAAGACACTTAGTCGATATCTGAAGAGCAGTCCAACCTGGAGACATTTGTGGTCCCCTTCCCAGATGAGGACTCCGAGGTGAAGGATTGTATATATATATATATATATATATATATATATATATATATATATATATATATATATATATATATATATATATATATATATATATATATATATATATATATATATATATATATATATATATATATATATATATATATATATATATATATATATATATATATATATATATATATATATATATATATATAAATCTGGATGAGCGGTGAAGGAATGAGAGCAAGATAATGGTTCACAAAGTCATCCTTTCCCGCAAAAAAAAAAAAAAAGGTAGATCCGAAAGAAAGGCAGTGTAGTTTTCATTGAGGACACTTGTGTGTGGAAACAGCTCCAGTCACAGGCAGCAGGAAATACAGACCATGTCGGAGAACGAGGCAGCAAGTTATTAAGTACGTAACTGTGTTGACACCAAGCAAATGTATACACCAAAGAGCACCGCAGCTGGTTATGTGCCACACCCATTATATCAAACTGCCTCGCGCCCCGCCAATGTAATCCTGAGTTAATGGATTAACAGCAACTCTACCAACGTGTGATGTCCTTGTGTGTATGTGTGTCTGTGTGTGTGTGTGTGTGTGTGTGTGTGTGTGTGTGTGTGTGTGTGTATGTGTGTGTGTGTGTGTGTGTGTGTGTGTGTGTGTGTGTGTGTGTGTGTGGTGTGTGTGTGTGTGTGTGTTTTCTACCATTTTCATCACTAGTAAATAGAGAAACTGTTTTAATACTTGTCTGCTTCCTAGTGCTGAATGAATAAAACACATACATTCACACAGACACACAGACACACGGACACACAGACACACAGACACACACACACACACACACACACACACACACACACACACACACACACACACACACACACACACACACACACACACATTTTTTATTAAGTGACCAGCAATGAAACAAGCACAAAAGGTGTGAAGTATCCTGTCATCCTTTACGCTGCCAGCAGTGTCTTTGACAGCCACACTTTATATCATTCCACAAAGGCTGATGAAAAGTCACGTAAGTCAAGGGGTTCGAACAGTACCAGCTGTCTTTCTCCCCATTGTTTCATCCCGTATTCACCCAAATTTCTCTTTCTCTTTATTGTTCTTTTTTATTTCCCCCACTCTTTTCTTCCGCTCCGTTCCGAACAGTACCGAATTTCACTGACCATCGATAAAATAAACAGTAAAAAGGCTGAAGTACTCGGGCCACCCTGTCCTTCGTGGCCTGCCAGTGGTGCCTCGCAAACCCACACTTCACACCAACACGTTTCACAAAGACTCAGAAGTCGCGTCACTCAAAAGGCTCGGGCAGTACCTGAATTGCACGACATGGAAGGGACGCACACCGCTGCCGATGCAATACACCTGCCAGTACTCAAAACTGCACCACCTCCCAGCCCGGCAGCTCGAAGAGACCTTACACGCAGGTTTACATATACCAAGACCCCGCGAAGGGTTGCCAAGGTCTGCCTGCCGCTCTCCTCACTCGTTACAAGATATAATTCCCTTCCAGCTGCAGATTTCCATGTAGGCTTTCAGTACACGAGTTCCAGGCGACGCGTGGACAGACAGACAAACATGAGCAGCTTCTAGACCCAGTGTTGTTCTGCCTGGCCTACACACCACAAGAAATCGCTGGGATGGAATGGATGTTACAGATGAGGAACTTAATTACAGTGACTTGTGGAAGGAAATGTTATTCTTTAAGGCTTGCATGTGGAGTTTATTGCTACGACCATCTAACCTAAAATGTAACGCTGGAAGTGACAAACACGACTCTAATAAATCTGTTGGAAGGAAAGGAGCCTCTTTTTGCCATACTTGAGAAATTTCCGTCGTGGTAAATGTATAAAATAAAATATGCACTTAAGAGTAGCTTGCTTACACGCACAAAACAAGTGCCTCATGGTTCAGTCAGTTAACGCTAGCCTTTTCAATCTGCTCAGTTCAAACTCTGGTCACGTCCACCTCCCTCATCAAAAAAGTAATAAATAAAAATAAAACATATACTTACGTACCAAAAATGAGCCCTGGAAATAAAACTAACGCAATAAATAAAGAAAACACAAACTTCTTCTCACTTTGCCAGGAATGTGGCTCAGATTTCTATCCAGAGGAATTGAAGAAGAAAAGAAAATGTTTGCCTAAGACTCCCTAGCTTGTAAAGACACGCTCTGGGATGAATCTGCCGCTATACATTAACAAAACACACCCTTTTCTATTCCATGAAACGAAGCCTTCACCTTGAACGTGGCTCAGATTAGTGTCCTCCAAAGTTTGGCGAGAGAAAAATGAAATATTTCCTTAAATACTGATAAAACTTTTCCTAATGAACATGGTTTGCAATCTGCCCACAACAATTCCGATAATCAAATAAAAAAAAAAAACGTAAAATCTACATCAGAGAAGGATTTGCACTGCCACATTACAAGGCAGAGATAAGGAATTCTAATCCTTCCTTAGTTTTCTGGAACGTGGTTGAAAATAGTCAAGAAGAATTAAGAAAACGAGAATACATCACTTAAACTCACTAACTTACACAACAAAAGGAATCACATTAGTATAAGAAACCCACAATTAAGTCATGTATTCGTTGGTCCTCACTTTTCAGGGAAGTGGCCGAGATTCTGTCGAGATGAAATAAAAAGAACAAAAGGCCAACGATAAAGAACTGACTCTTCCCGCCTCACACTCCAGGCACGTGGTGAAATTCTGTCTTAAAGACCTTACAAAAACAATACTTAAGTCACACACCACAAGGAATCGTATTACCAAAACAAAAGCTTCAGGTAAAGAGTACTCCTCTCCTTCACTTTTCTGTACCATGCTACAAATTCCCTCGAAAGAAAGAAAGAAACACAGAAACAAACAAACAAACAAACAAACAAACAAACAAACAAACAAACAAACAAACATACATACATACATACATACATACATACATACATACATACATACATACATACATACATACATACATACATACATACATACATACATACATACATACATACATACATACATATATATATATATATATATATATATATATATATATATATATATATATATATATATATATATATATATATATATATATATATATATATATATATATATATAAACAAGAAAATTAAACTTAATACTTCCTAGGGGACGTAAGAGAAGGAATCGCATTACTAGAAGAAAGGTTAAAGATTTCCTCACTTTTCTCCTAAAAACTGAGAATACAATAAAATATCAGCTTAAGACACACATAGCAGATGGAATGGTATTATTAAAGCAAAGTAGAAGATCTGTACTGAAGACTATTAACGTTACATCGCAGAACAAATCACATCACCAGAGCAAAGTTTAAAGGTAAACAAGACACAGGCCTCCCCGCTCTGAAGGACGTGCTTGAAATTTCTCCCCTGAGGAATTACGAAAACGAGAAAATGTCAGTTTCAGATTATCGAACCAAAGAAACAGAAGGAATCGTAGGAGTAAAACAAAGGACAGAGAGAAGTAATCCTGTTTTCTCACTTTTCAAGAACATGTTTGAGATTTATGTCGTAAAGAACTTTCAAAGTGAGAAAAAATATTTCGTGGAAACTACTGAAGTTACGGCAGAAGGAATGGTATCAGTACAACAAAGGCTAGGGATACAGACTATTCATCCCTCCTCACTGTGAAGGAACGTGGCTAAGATTATGTGCTGAACAAAATAAAAAGCCCCTCCAAAAATATCTGTTAAACATTACTATATTTACTTAGCACAGGGATTCGTATTAATGAAACAAAAACTGAAGGTACAGAATTGACTCGTTTTTCATCACTTTACAGAAAAAATGTTTTTAGAATTGTGTAGAATTAAGACACGAGAAAATATCAACTTAACACTTCCTGACCCACGACACAGAATGAATATTAACAGTAGAACAAAGGCTATAGAAAAAAAAGACTCTGCCCTCAGTTTCCTGCAACCTGCGTTAAGACCTGCCATGGAGACCTTAGAAAATGAGGACTACAAGTGGGAGGGAAATCTTTACTGGATTATATATATATATTTTATTGTTCTTTTTTTTATTAGTATTATCATTTAAGAGCTCGTGCCAAGGATAACAAAAACTACAATGTTCCTTGAAGACTGTGAGTGAGAGGGAAGAGGTTGAATTTATTTTTGTATTCATGCAGTGAAACTTCGTGAAAAAAAAAAAAAAAACTCTCAAGACGCCAGAGTGTGGGAGTCTATAGGCAAGTCCAACAATTTAATCCAAATGTGAAGCAAAAGGTTTTATTCTCGTGAGGTTCTCTGGTGTATTCCAGTTCGTTTGGTCTCCTTATGAAGGGCGTTGGCAAACATTTCTTCCTCTCACTTTCTTAACACTAGGTGGACACTTTACTGGAAGTTACCAATTTTCCCGCACGATAGTATTCATGATCGAAGCGCCCCCGCGGTGCAGTGACCAGCGCCTCACTGCATCAATGATTCTAAGTGAGTTATGACGCCGCAACATCCACGTGAAGGTGACGAAAAAGGTTTCCATGATCGAACGCGTAACCTTCAGACTGCAACACGAACGACGTACCACAGAGCCTACCAGAGAGAGAGAGAGAGAGAGAGAGAGAGAGAGAGAGAGAGAGAGAGAGAGAGAGAGAGAGAGAGAGAGAGAGAGAGAGCAGTGAGAAACTGTATAGGTAGACAACAGACATATAAATGGAAGAAATTAGACAAGCAGAGAGAGCAATGAGAAGTTATATAGGTAGATAACAGACATATAAATAGATTGATGAAATTAGACCAGCAGATACATATAGAAAGATAGATATATACATAGATAGAAGCAGAGAAAGAAAAACATAGATACAGAACAAAACTGAGGTAAATAGAAAAAAAGAAAATACATTGATGTATCGGGACAAAGACTAATGAACAGATAGACAAACAGACAGACAGACAACCAGCTAACATCCGCTAACCTAATCCCACCTCAAGCATAAATGAGATGCTTGATATTCACGTTATCCAAATAAGTCAATGTAAATACCTAAAGGCCAATTCTGCTGCTGCTTCCTTACCTCCCCGTGGACACACACACACACACACACAGACAAGGTAATGACTCATGCAATTACGTGGCCTGCGGGGGTCGTTACTACTAAAGCTGGGGAGTGGAGAAGCTGGGGGGTGGGTGGCAAGGTAAGCAGGAGAGAGGAGGCGAGGCTAGAAAGACAGGGTTGTGGAGGTTAGACTGAGGAGGTGAGGCTAGGGAAGGCTGGGAAGGTGAGGCTGGGGAGGCGAAACTAGGAACAGGAAGCTGGAAAGATGAGGCTGGGGAGGTGAGACTAGGGGAGGTAAGGCTGGGGGGAGGCTGGGTTGGGGTGGGGCTGGTGGGGGTAAAGATAAACCCATAGCAACAAGTCACTCTCAATTTAATGAGATGAACAATCATTCTACTAAAGAGTGTTGATTCACCTCAGCTCTCTCACTCTTGGCTCCACACATGATTCCTCCTGTGAATGAGTTGATGAAGTGGAGTGAGTTGATGTGGTGCAGGTGAAGGATGTGGTGACGAGGGAAAGGCAGTGGATGATGGTTATGAAAGTGATGGAGGATCAAACAGCGACAAGGAAGTGGAAGATAACATCGGAGTGGTAGAAGGTGGAACGGCAGAGGATGTGCTGGTGGTCAGAAAGACAACAATGGTTAATGTTTACGATGATTCCTGATTGCAGACATTACGGTAAACATTCCAGAAACAAGTGTAATATACCGGGGAATGCTGTGACAGCGGCGGGATGCGTGGTGACTGATGAGGGGCAGAGACGCCTAAACAGTAGGCGCACCGCCCACTCTCGCCAACACTCAAGCCTATTTTCGTGTCCCTCAGCCTTACAAGCTCCCATTTCGAGCACCATTCCTTTAGATTCATGGCACTGGAAACACTTACATCCTAGATAGTCATATGAAATACAAAAACTAGTAAATATGCAAAATTAAGAAAATGTTAGTTATTAATGTTCTGGCAACTGATTCTTCAACCGTTTGCTTCCTACCAGCCAAGCGAGGCATGACACACCAGTTTCACTAGCAGTGTATGTCCAAATACACTCATTACCAGGTTAACATACCTGGTGACCACTGTGGACAGGCTTTGGGAGAGTTTTGGTTCACCTAAAGCCCAAAAAAGCGTTCAAGAAAACACAAGACTCACGCGTACACCACAACAAAGCTGACGCCACTGACCACTGACTGACTGGCTCAAGTGAGTCGCGGAGCTTCTCTTCCTTGTCTCGAAGCCGCTCGGGACTTCGGCGGCACTGTCAAATATAAAACAAAATGGTAAGATGTGCAGAATGCTTTAAAAGTTTCAAAATATGTATGAATAATGCATTTCGGTACAATATTAGTAACATTCTACACTACAACTGCATTTCTTCATAATCTGGCACCTTTTTTATATCCTTTTCATATTGCAATGGACTCACTTTCTGCTTGTAAGAAGGAAGAGCGAGAGTACAGAGCAAGGTTAGGGAAGTGAGCCTGGAGGACCCGAAAACCCTTTGCAGCATCATATAACTGAACACTGGCCAGTAACACAAAATACCGGGGCCACAGTTCGGATTTGGTGTTCTATAAGTACTTTCCCTACGCATTTCACACAGAGAGGACAATAATGGGGGTCTTGAAGAGTGTGTCCATAATGGTGATGCTGCAGCTCACGTCATGCATTACCATTAACAAAAAATAAGTAAATAATAAAATAAAAAAAATAAAGAAAGAGACCAAATTAATCATCATTGCGCTCTTATGAGAGAACCATTTTCTTTCAGTAACCCGCGGTGGTTTTACTAAGTAAACATTAAACTACCTACACTTGGGAAGCTTTACTAAACGTTGTCCCCACTCTGGTGAGCATTGCTTGAACAACGATAGTGTAAATCTTTGGGGAGCTTTACTAAACATTCAGTGCCCATTTATGTGAGTATTGCTTCAAAGATTATAGTGTAAATCTGAGAAAGAAGACAACCAGACCCAACACCTTAGAGACACAAACCCACACCAGACAAATAAGTAAATAAATAAAATAAATAAATAAACAAACAGATAAATGAATGAATAAATAAATCAATCAATAAAAAGACAAAGAATCTTCATACTCATCCTTCATAACTCTCCAGTCGCTTCATTCCAGTCTCCCGCACTTTCCTCCTCGCGTCGTCTGGCTGAAATGAATGGAGGTGAAGATGAGAGCTTGTGTAATGTGGAGCGTGTCTGGTGTGCTCAATTTCCCTGACCTTTAAGCAAGTATTGGATTATCTGACACACACCGGATGCTCACCTATTTACGTCCCCCGGACTATCACCTTACGACCCAGAAAGGTTCCGCTGCGTCTGATGGCCTCGGGTCCTCTACTGACCAGCGCGATGGGGCCACTGAGTGCTGGATGGTTTTGACTCTCTACTGTTGAGACTTGCGTTTGTACTGCATTCCCTTGTATCATGGAGCCTAAAGAGGACAAAATTAGCCTCTTATTCTCTCTTCCTTTGTTTCAAGGCAGGAAAAGTCCCTACAATGCTGCACAGTTTTTACAACATATTTATTTAGCTATGCGTTTGTACTGCAGTCCCTTTTATAATGTAGCCTAAAGAGGACAAAATTAGCCTCTTATTCTCTCTCTTCCTTTTTTTCAAGGCAGGAAAAGTCCCTACAGTGTTGCACAATTTTTACAATATATTTTTTTTTTAGACTTGCAGTCCCTTTAATATCTCTGTAGCCTAAAGAGAAACAAAATTAACATCCTATTTATTTTTTTATCCCTTTAATTGCAGACACTTTTCTTATGACTGCCTACTTTTCATATAGATGCGTTTGTGCTCCAGTCTCCTGAATAATTTAGCAGCCTGAAAAGGACAAAGGCAATCTATTCTCTCCTTCCGTGTGTGACGAGAAGTCTTTTTTTAACCAGTAAGGATTACTCACTTCAATTGTACACATTTTTATTTTTTTTTTCCCATGACTCTCTATTTGTAGATTTTTTTGGTATTGCAGTCTTTTGGGAAGTGTAGCACACACACACACACACACAGAGAGAGAGAGAGAGAGAGAGAGAGAGAGAGAGAGAGAGAGAGAGAGAGAGAGAGAGAGAGAGAGAGAGAGAGTTACGTCTAATACCTGGACACTGCCATGAGGTACAGACTGAGTCAAGGCCCAGCGCAGCAGCAAGGTCAGGTGGAGCGGACGCATTATGACAGAAACTAACTTCACAGCAGAGAAACTACCGTGAGGAGGGATCGAAGTCAGCCTTTAGACCACCAGCCCACCACTGCATTATTTACAGGCAGAGGAGAACGAGTAGCGTCGGGACTGTCACTCTAACTCTCAGGGAGGTTATGCAGACACACGCATGGACTTTGAAAGACTAAAACAATGGAATATTTGAGTTTTCGTCAGCGATTTAAAGATTTGGCGCTACAACATCTCGGTCATGTGGCGCCGCTACAAAATTATGAAAAGGCATAACAATTGTGGTTGAGTAAAAAAGCAGTAATACAAAATGTTAAAAATAAATAAATTTGTTAAAATCAACTAAAATTAAGATAATAATTGTGAAAATAATGATTATATATATATATATATATATATATATATATATATATATATATATATATATATATATATATATATATATATATATATATATATATATATATATATATATATATATATATATATATATATATGATGAAACTTATGACGAAGGAAAAGAAAGAAGAGAAGGAATAACTATAAATGAAAATATTAAAACAGGAAAATCCTATAATAATCTCTGCCGTGGCGACGGCAGAGGAGCAGCACCAGGGTTTCGACACTCGCTCCTTCTCCGTGATGCTTTTCCTTTCAGGCGTTTGACACTCTTCTACTGGAGCATGAGTGTGCTGCTGGCGTGGCCCTCCCGCTGCACCTTACACACACACACACACACACAGACACACACACTCCTATCCCCCACTGACTGACACCCACACACACGTACACTCAGACTTATTCCTCCCAACACACCCACAGCCCAACACACACACACACACCTAACCCTCCCCATCACGCACCAGCCTCCATGCATACCTCCTCATCACATACCGCCTACTCCCCTTCCTCCACCAGCACCTCATATATATTTTAGTAGTGCACAACCCAACACTTCCAGCAAAGTTTGATGTACAGGCATGTACTACACGCTCACTCGCTCGCTTACACGACGACGCCCACCAACTTTTGAGGAAAGTATAAAAAGGAAATGGCTATCCGCGAGTTTGCGAGTGTAGCAATTTTGACAAAGGTAATTCCAAGGGAGGGAACTGCGGGGCTCAGGACATGGCGCTCTCCATTGCTCATAATTAAGTTCCTCCAGAGCATGCTGAGAGAGAGAGAGAGAGAGAGAGAGAGAGAGAGAGAGAGAGAGAGAGAGAGAGAGAGAGAGAAGGAGAGAGAGAGAGAGAGAGAGAGAGAGAGAGAGAGAGAGAGAGAGAGAGAGAGAGAGAGAGAGAGAGAGAGAGAGAGAGAGAGAGAGAGAGAGAGAGAGAGAGAGAGAGAGAGAGAGAGAGAGAGAGAGAGAGAGAGAGAGAGAGAGAGAGAGAGAGAGAGAGTTACAGTAGTGGTGGTGGTGGTGGTGGAAGTAGTAGTAGTAGTAGCAGCATTAGTAGCAGTAGCAGTAGTAGTAGTAGTAGTAGTAGTAGTAGTAGTAGTAGTAGTAGTAGTAGTAGTAGTAGAGAAATGGAAATAGTAATAGGAAATTTTGTCAAGAATATATTTTTCTTCTTGTTCTAAGTGGTTTGTGTGTGTGTGTGTGTGTGTGTGTGTGTGTGATTTGCAGCGGGAGGGTCACGCCAGCAGCACACACAGCTGCTCCAGTGTGTGTGTGTGTGCGTGTGTGTTAGTGTCACACGCCTGAGGGGTAAAGATTCACGAAAAATGAGCGAGTGTCGGAACCTTGTCGCTTCTGCTCTGCCGCCGCCACTTGTACATGTGCCCTCCTCTAACCCCCCACAACTATTACTTCTGAGAATCCTAACTTGCCTTTCAACCGACTTATATACTACACATCCCAATAATATCTACTGAGACTCATAGTCCTCTCATTTTAAATGGCATATTTCACACGACACAGCCCCAGCCACTCCTACCGTAAGCTTCTCTACGCCCCGTCCATTCAACATCGCCTCCACAACACACCCTGGACAATACCACAGCCGATACACTCCCTCACCGCAGCGCTAGACAAACAGTCCCCAGTACCAGGAGAGCTCGGGGAGCGGTAGGCTCAGGCGGCATCAAAACTCGGCCAACGCGCAGGACCAGAATCCTTGCTATGCACGAAGCGCCGCGTATATTTTTGAAGCTTTTTTATCCTAAAGATCTGCCCCTGGGAATGTGAGGGCACGCCACCACCACGCAGGACGGGTAGGAAGAAGTAGAGGAGAAGGAGGGAGAGGAGGAGGAGGAGGAGGAGGAGGAGGAGGAGGAGGAGGAGAGGAATTGAGTTTTTAAAGCATTGAATTACCAAGTTTGAATACCAAGTTTGCTCTGTCCCAATCAGAAATTTTAGAGATCAGAAAGGTAGGCATTCTTGTGGTTTCCCTGCGTGAAATGTTTATTTCCTGAAGGGTTGAATGTCCTACAAAAAGACGTGGAAAAGTGCAGGGTGGTATCAGCGTGGGAGTGGATACACTGTATAAAATAACTGTTGTTTTCACAGTATTTTTCCCATAAATACTAACAGGAATTAACTGTAACCAAGGTTTACAAATCAGACTGTTGTATGTGACATGCATTTTGATTGTGATGTCTTGAATTTCTTGAGTGAGTCCTTGTTAACATTTAATAGGCAATGATGAGTGTGTGCCAAGACACCATAAGCCTCCATATTATCTAAATAATATTTTACCGTGATAGAATCAAATACAGATAAGCACTGTAAATCGAAGCAACAGGGTGTCTGTAAATGTTGCAATTTTTTCTTTGTTGCTAAGCGGTTGTCTTCGTTATTATTCTCTTTATGAAATACCAGGAATGTAATACTTATTCATTGCTGATACACCAATAGCCTTAAAAACATGCTTTAAATGTTTTTTTTTTTATTATTATTATTTGTCAAGCGTATTGTTTATTGCGACAACTGGCATCGTTACTGAAAACTCGCCATTGTATGTCGATGTGCATTTATCGTATACATTTCTACCTAAGGTGATGATGAAAATTTGTTCATAATGAAATAGAAAAGCTCAGACGTTCTATATAATATTTCGGTGACGCAAGGTGATTTCGACCTGCATATTTCACATCTTCAGTAATCAGAAGATGGAATATTCTACTCTGGGAAGATATGCAAGGTAAGAAATATTTCTTGTTATCTCAGTTGAAACATTTAGTAGTATGAAATTTTGAGGAAGTATGATGAGAAGAATAATAAAAGCATAAGAGTAGTTACATGCGCATCGAGATTCCCAACTGTTAAACTGCCATTTTTTTTTATTTATTTATTTATTTATTTATTTATTTTTTTTTTTTGTCTACGAATAGGAATTGCCCGCCAGGCACCAAACGCCAGTTCCACACTAGTAGCTACACCTTTATCCTGTACTGTGTGAGACCCAGGCCTGTACCTCCATCAAGCCTGATACTACCTGCTTACTGCACTTCTGGGACACTAGAGGCTGTGTTGACGCTATTGCTGAAGCTTAACTACACGGCCTCATCAAAAACACCACGAAGGGGCGCAGCCCTACCTCCTAAGACCCTAAGGCCTAAGGGCCTTGCATCCAACAGCATTCCTGGTCTCCTCCCTCGCATGTGAGTGACAATTCAATGGTTGCTTAACCTCAGCTTGTAAGCCATGTCATTACTAAGTGTGTTTATTTGTGCATGATGTATACTCATTTTTTTTTTTTTTTTACCTATCTAATATACATTATGTTGATGCATGAAGTCATTAGCAAACTAAATTATTAACTAATGGGGCCTCACCTGCACTCTTAGTTTGCTTAGTTTGATTGTATATCTACGTTAGATTATGCTGGTTTGGTTAGATTAGGTTAGTTAGGTCAGGCTAATTTGGTTTGGTTGGTTATGGTGGTGAGTTTCATTAGTTTGTTAGGTTGGTTACCTAGGTTAAGTGGTAGCCTGTTACATCCGGCTGGTGGGCACGGGTGAGAGGAAGACTGATGAATGAGTGAAAATGTAGAGCAGTTTTCTCCACGAGTCCACCTAGCACTCTTGGAAAAAAGTATGTTTCTTAAGTGTTGTAATAATCCCTGAATACCTGAAGGGCAAGCACCGTTAAGTACTACTAATTTTTTTAATAAATACTTTTGTGTCATAGATTCAGAGTTTGCATGTCCTTTCTGTAACCATGTATCAAGGTCAATGAAAAATTATGTAAATGATTGCCTGTTGCATTCAAATGAATACAGAAGAGCTATCCAAATGCCCATTATGGGGTTGCAAACAGACGCTTTCATCATACACAGGACTAAAGGCTCATATATACTGAGACCATCAAGAATATAGGTCAGAAAAGTGTTGAAAAATTGTTGATCTTGTCTCCATTTGAAATTAAAACTCTGCTATGCCAACAAGATTGTGATGGAATGAAGGATTTATCAAAGCATTTGAGACAGCACATTGATAATGGCACAAGAATTCAATGCCCCTTTAATCAGTGCTCCAAAATATTTTCAAAGACAACCACATTTAAATCACACATAAGTAGGCATCAAAGATGTCAAACAGTTAAGGACTTGCCAACTGAAATGATCTACTCATCAAATTCAGACCTTTGTGATGACTTGTCACCAAATTTGGAGGTGTCCAGTACAAGAAATGACATTTTATGACTTGGATCAGCTTATCATTTTTTATGGGGAATGATATGTAACCAAAGGAGTTGTAATACTGCAACCAGGAGCAGTGTAAATAATAGCAGTTTTCTTATCATTTCACCTTTGAAAGAGTTATTAATTGGTTCCTTTATGCTTAATGAACAGGAAGGGGATGTGTGGGTATTTGTTATAAAATTTATGATAGAAAAGTATTTTGTGGTCTATAAAATTATGTTACTATTATTACTCGTTGCGTCACCCTTCCTGGGCCTCGGCATATAGAGTAGGATGGACAGTTCCTTTTTCCACCGTCTTTACGTTACCAATCACAGTTGACCGGCATCTATTTAAGACTTTGTAAACCTAGGAGCGAGCAATCGTCTCCAAAAAAAAAAATCCAGCTGTTACCAGGATTCGAACCCGACACTTCCTACATTGTAGTCAGACACGCTACCGACTGAGCTACCGCGGTCCAGATATCTTGCTTATACTAAGGCCTGGAGAGAGAGAGAGAGAGAGAGAGAGAGAGAGAGAGAGAAGACTTAAACACAGGAACCAACTTTGAATTTATACTCACTATGGAAAAATAATAAAAGGTAGAGCGATTAAATAGAGGAAGAATTCATTGTTTCTTGCATTACTGATTCATTACTAAGATTCATTTCGCTGGATTACCAAAGAAAAAATATAAGAAAACTCGCTGCGGGAATGACGTATGGCGATTAAAAAATGGGAAAAAAAAAAATGTTTCCTACACTATTGTTACAACTATGAAATTTACCCTGCATTGCTAAAAAAAAAAAAAAAAAAAAAAAACAGAAACCCATTCCCACGCTTCCCGCTCAGGTGAAGACGAGAACCACCTGGACTGCTAAAGGGAGGGAAGTAAGAGATCCTGTGAGTTATCAGGTGAGCAAAGACGCCATTTCAGCTTTGCAGGTAAACTCGCGAATCAGCAGAACTAATAATGTTGAGAAAGGCAGCAGTTCCATGCCACTCAGGTGTGCAATGTGATCGGGGCATTTTCCTCTGGTTAAGGAAGGTGGCATTTCAACTTTCCAGGTTGTTCAATCAGTTCTCAGACACGAGAGACAAGGTGACTTGTGAACTGAAGAAAGACAACTCCTATGTTACTTAGGTGACCAATTTAAATAGAGCGCTTTTCTCGTGAACAAAGGTGGTATTTCAACTTTCTAGATAATTAAGTAATCATTTTTTTTTTCAGATAAACACGAGAAACAAAACGATTAATGAACTGGAGAAAAACAAAAGTTCCATATTGCTAAGGTGGGCAATGTGAAAAAGCTATCAGCTATTTTTTCAGGTGAACAAAGATGGCATTTCAATTACCCAGGTGAACAAATTGAACCACGAGGAACATCGTAACTAATAAACTGGAGACAGGCAGAATTTCTAAACCACTCAGGTGAACAATATGAACCAATCACAAGATACTTTTCAGGTGAACAAAGATGACATTTCAACTTTCCAGGTTAATAAAATTAATATATTCCAAATTATGCTTTTTCATCTTTCTGCATCTTATATATAACAGAGGAACATCAAGACACCTAAGGAGTTAACTAAACTGACCAACCTATTCTGTCCACCTCTCTAATGCAGGAGTTAACCAATATTCTCAGTCATTCATCCCTTTCTCTGGTAAACTCTGGAACTCCCTGCCTGCTTCTGTATTTCCACCTTCCTCTGACTCGAATTCCTTCAAGAGGGAGGTTTCAAGACACTTATCCTTCAGTTTTTGACTACTGCTTTGGACACTTTTCTGGGAATGGCATCTCAGTTGGCTTTTATTTTTTATTTATCTATTTTTTTTTTTTTTTTTTTTGTTGCCCTTGGCCAGTGTCCCTCCTACTTAAAACAAGAAAAAAAAACTTACGTTCCTTTTCTTCTCAAAGTTCATGAAAGTGAGAATGAAGGATATTTTGTTGTATTCATTTTGCTCTCTGTATTTTTTTTATCAGAGACATGAAGAGGTCAAAAAAAAAGTATATAAAACTTGTAAAATGAAGTGTTTTGCTTAGTACAGACTAAATTAAAGGAGACGCTGGATGAGAGAAAACACTGAACACCAAACGGCAGACAAGAGACAAGACAAGTAAGTAAGCATGAGAGCAAAAAATATTGTCAGGAAATGTAACCCAGCAACTCCCTGGTAACGGAGGAAAAAAAAAAAAAAAAAGAGAAAAAATGAGAAGTGTTGTGTTCTTCCACGCACCACAAGGAAAAAAGAGTCACTCAGGGATCACTTAACATATCAAAAACGACAATAACAACACCAACACGTCCACTACCCGACAAAACTCGGGGAAGTGAAGAGAAAGGGAGGGACAAATGGAGGAGGAAGAGTTGAAATGGAGGCGGGAGTGGAGAAGTGGAGGGTTCTAGAAAGTGGGAGGAGGAGGAGGAGGAGGAGGAGGAAGGACAGAAAGTTGTAAGAGGTGGAAGGGACAAAGAAGAGCAGTAAGTGAAAGGAAAAGTGAGGAGGAAGAATACGATAAAAAAAAATATATAAAAGATGAATAAAAAGGAAAGAAAGGAAGGTAAAATTGGAATATGGAAATTATAGAAAAGACAAATATGAAAGAGGGAAAAGAAGAAAAACAAAAAGAAGGATAGAAGACAAGAATGAATTGCTAGAAATAGACACAGTGAATGGAGGAGAGAAAAACGTGAAAAAAAAGAAGAAAAAGAAAAGAAAAATAAAGAAAAGAAAAATGAGCGACGATGGAAGTGAGACGGTGGATGGAGGAGGAGGAAGAAACATAATAGACACAAAATATGAAGAGAGAGAGAGAGAGAGAGAGAGAGAGAGAGAGAGAGAGAGAGAGAGAGAGAGAGAGAGAGAGAGAGAGAGAGAGAGAGAGAGAGAGAGAGAGAGAGAGAGAGAGAGAGAGAGAGAGAGAGAGAGAGAGAGAGAGAGAGAGAGAGAGAGAGAGAGAGAGAGAGAGAGAGAGAGAGAGAGAGAGAGAGAGAGAGAGAGAGAGAGAGAGAGAGAGAGAGAGAGAGAGAGAGAGAGAGAGAGAGAGAGAGAGAGAGAGAGAGAGAGAGAGAGAGAGAGAGAGAGAGAGAGAGAGAGAGAGAGAGAGAGAGAGAGAGAGAGAGAGAGAGAGAGAGAGAGAGAGAGAGAGAGAGAGAGAGAAGAGGGTCCCAGGTACTAACAGGAAATGAACGGAATGAAATGTAGAACTGGGAAGAGAGAGAAATTAGAGGGAAAGACAGAGAAGAGGAGGTAACAGTCCAAGATGGAGGAAAGAGAAAGGTGAAAGAGGAAAGAAAATCTAGAGAGGGAAGAGGGAAGGGAGGAGAGACAAAGGAAGATAATGTAATGGAATAAATGGAAAATGTAGAGAAAAGAAGGAAGAAAGATGGAGAAGGAAGATTAAATAATAAATAAACGAAAATCTACACAAAGGAAGGAGAAAGAAGGATAGAGGAAGAAGATAAATCAAGATAAAGAAGGGAGAAGGAACAAACAGAAGAGATAAAAGAACAGAACAAACGAAAATCGAGAGAAGGAAGGAAGGAGGACAGATAATGAAAATTAATTAAGCTTCAAAATCGAAAGGAAGAAGAGAGAAAGAGAGCCAGAAAAAAAGGGAGGTAAAAAATAATGTGGGAACCGAAAACCAAGAGTAAAAAATAGGAAGGAAAGAAGGAAGGATAAAGGAAAATAAAAAAAAAAAATATATATATATATATATATATATATATATATATATATATATATATATATATATATATATATATATATATATATATATATATATATATATATATATTGAAAATCGAAAAGGAAGAAAGGAGAAAGGATGGAACAAGGGAGATAAAGTATCTGGGTAAAAGAAAAAAAAAAGAAGGAAGAGGGAAGGATAGACAAGGAAAGAAAATAAACAATGAAAATCAAAAGAAGAAACAGAGATAGACATAGAGATAAATTAATAAAGTAAAGAGAGAGAGAGAGAGAGAGAGAGAGAGAGAGAGAGAGAGAGAGAGAGAGAGAGAGAGAGAGAGAGAGAGAGAGGAAGTGTTTGTGTAATAGGAGTGAAATACTTTCCTTCTTTTCCAGATATTTATTTTCACTTTCTGACAAGAGACAAGAGAAACAAGAAGAGCAACACACACACACACACACACACACACACACACACACACACACACACGTTATCTCTTTCTCTGTGTTTCTTCAGTCAAAATTCTGTCGCTGTGTGTTGTTGTTTGCGTGAGGGAAGCACCGATGACACAACACCTGCTCCTCTACCGCGATACAAGCTAATACTTGGCTTTTGCTTCTCTCTTGTACCTCTCTCTCTCTCTCTCTCTCTCTCTCTCTCTCTCTCTCTCTCTCTCTCTCTCTCTCTCTCTCTCTGTGTGTGTCACTTTTACATAAACTTCCTCTTCTCTCTTTCTCTTCGTAATCATCTTTCATATCCATTTTTTCCTTTATTTTTCACACTTTATTTCCTTTATGTTAGCTTAAGTCTCTCTCTCTCTCTCTCTCTCTCTCTCTCTCTCTCTCTCTCTCTCTCTCTCTCTCTCTCTCTCTCTCTCTCTCTCTCTCTCTCTCTCTCTCTCTCTCTCTCTCTCTCTCTCTCTCTCTCTCTCTCTCTCTCTCTCTCTCTCTCTCTCTCTCTCTCTCTCTCTCTCTCCCCCCTGACTTGAGCGTGAAATTGCCACTCCGCTCCTCTCTTCTATCCTCCTATCAACTCCTCCCCCTTCCTCTCCCCTCCTCTGCTCTTAGATACGCTGCGCCCTGTGGCTACTCCCGCCCTCTGTTGCATCACGTACAGCCAAGATGCAGGAACGAGTCATTTGGGATGGGTAGGTAAATGGTAAATATGGAAGGTATGAAGAGGTGGTGGTAGAAGCTTGGACAAAACAATGAGTCACGTGGGTTGGGAAATTAAAGGTAAGTCAAATAGTTACGTCTGCTTTTGTTTTCTTTATTTATTTATTGATTTTTTTCCCGCTATGTATGAAGAGTCTACACACACACACACACACACACACACACACACACACACACACACACACACACACACACACACACACACACACACACACACACACGTACGTTTCCGGTAACTATCACTGCCAACTTCACCATTACAAACTCCCTTCATTACCAAGCGAATTTATTAACCACCATCACCACCGCCACCGCCACCGCCACCACCACCACCACCGCCGCCACCATAACCATCACCTGCAGACTGGCGCCATTGCCATCACCACCACCGCCAGAAGCATCACCACTGCCGTGCCTGTGATCTGTGTGCAGCACCAGGGAACGGACTCAGACCAAGAGGAGGAGGAGGAGGAGGAGGAGGAGGAAGAGGAGGAGGATTAGAAAAGAAAACCAAACAGCAGGAGATATTTTGGTCACTGTTAAGAGGTTGCTAGGAGGAGGACAAAGAGAACAATTAAGAAGACTGGAAATACCACTAAAAAAAAAAGTGGATAATTGAACTCTGTATTAGAATAACAAATATTTGTCAATATGAAGAAAATATACTGAAAGGAAGCAAGGAAGATAAGAGGAGGATAGAAGAAAAAAATAAATAAAATCCTCCATTTTTTCATTACTGCACGACAAATTAATTTGAGCAAGTATATTTGTCATCACCAGTACTTCTCTTCCAGACGCAACACTTATATGTATTTTTTTTTCCCATATATAATAAATTTTGTAGAATAACCTTCAAATCAACAAAATGACAGTTAATCCTTCACTTTCTTCTCCTTACAATGAAGAGAAGCTTTCAATGCACATTTTAAAATAGTAATACATTAAAATATACATAGCTTAATATTCATACTTTGAAAACCGTAATGCATTTTAAATATACATAGTTCAAGAGTGATTCCATTTTTCCTTCCTCTTGTTGCCCTACGCCAGTGTTCCTCTTACGTGAAAAATAGTAATACATTCCTTTCATTAACAAAAACACACCCAATTCCATGTCCCTATAACTTTGACAACGAGCGGCAACTCACTCAACTAAATCCAGATTAATATTGAAACCCTCGAGTGCAGAGAGAGATCACCTTTCACTTCACTCACTCACCTCAACATTCACTTCTACATTCATTGCTCACCCACGCAACACTCCACTCTCTGTCACCGCAATAAACGGCTCCTCTTTTTTTTTTTTTTACCCGCAGTAAGCTTACACGATCCACCACCACACAATTCCAGTAATTCACACACATTTCCAGCCTGTCAGTGTCCTGTCCGTGTCCAATCGGTTCTCAAAAGATACATCAAAATCACCATGTTTTTTTTTTTTCTCAGATATCCTCGCTTCATATTCACTGACACTCAGTGATACGTTCAGTTATTCATCCACACATAATTATTCACATTTACTCATTACACTTCACCCTCTTTTGGATAAGCCTTTTTTTGACTGCTAAATTCAGGGAATGGCGCCTCAGTGGGTTTCTCTCTCTCTCTCTCTCTCTCTCTCTCTCTCTCTCTCTCTCTCTCTCTCTCTCTCTCTCTCTCTCTCTCTCTCTCTCTCTCTCTCTCTCTCTCTCTCTCTCTAGTCCAGTGTTCGCAAAATGCACCCAAGTTTATCTCTCTCTTCCCCCATTTGCCTTTATTTTCCGCGGCTCTCACCTCCTCTCACCCCGCCCCGCCCCGGCCCGCCTCGCCCCGCCCCTCCTCCTCCCCACCTGAAGTCTACAAGAGCAGGGGAAGGAAAAAAGCAATATTAGCACTTTCCGTTTCCTCACCTGCCTCCTTCCCCTCCACCCCACTCTCTTTTCGCCTCCCCTTCCTCCTCCTCCTCCTCTTCTTCTCTACCATCTCTTCTTCATCTCGTCTTTAAATATTCTGTCTTTCTTATCTTTTTTTTCTATCTACGTGTGTTTCTTCGTTTCTCCTTTATCTTCTTCCTCCTCCTCCTCCTCCTCCTTCTCCTCCTCCGTCTTTTCTTCCTTCTCTTCCCTACATTTTTCTCTCCTCTTCACATCATTTTCACTCATAATAATTCTCAATTTTCTTTTCCTGTTTACATGTACTGTTTTTTATGTTTCTCTCCATCATATTTCTTCTTCTCTTCTCTATTGTCTTTTTTTCTTTCATTCACTCTTCACATCTTCTTTTTTTTTGTTATCCATGAGCTTCTTTTTTTATGCTTCTCCTTCTCTTCTTCTTCTTCCTCCTTCCCCTCCTCCTCCTCCTTCTCTTTTATTTCTCTCTTTCGTCCTCCTACTCAGATCATCCTCATTCTTCCTTTTTTTTTCCTTCATGTCGATTTTCTTTCCCTCCTCCTCCTCCTCCTCATCCTCCTCCTCCTCCTCCTCCTTTGGTCATCACCTCCCTTTCCTCCAATAGAATTCTCTCCCGCATCTCCTTAAATTCCACCTTTCCTTCTAGTCTCTACCCTTGGAATCCCTCCCTCCCCTTCTCCTCCTCCATCAACATCCCTCTTCCTCCTTTCCTCTCAATCTCTATTTCTCTTCGTATTTGTAATTTTTTCCCTACTCCTTCTTTTCCTCCTCTTTTTTTCTTTTTACTTATCTTCTTCACCTCTCTTACATTTTCCACTTAAGATTGTTTTTTTTTACTCTTCTCACCAAACAGTTCTTCTTTTCTTGTTCCTGTTCTTCGTCACTCTTGATCATCATTTTTAACTTCCCTTCCTTATGCTCTCCATATCTGGGTCTTCTCTTTCACACTCTCCTTTAAAAAACACAACTTTTTCCTCCTCCTCCTCTTCCTCCCCCTCCTACAGTTTCCAGCCTTAGATATATTCCACCTCCTTCAAAAGCAGTTCTTCATCTTCCTCCCTCTCCTACAGTTTCCAGCCTTAGATATATTCCACCTCCTTCAAAAAACAGTTCTTTATCTTCCTCCTCCTCCTCCTCCTCTTCCTCCTCCCCCAAATATTTACTCCGATGACAAAAACTGGAGGCGACCTGTTTGTTCCTCTCCTCGACTCTCCCTTTGGCCAACAAAACGAATCACTTGAAACACACACACACACACACACACACACACACACACACACACACACACACACACAGTGAGTCATGAGCTGGTTTGCTTGTTCGGTTAAGA
This sequence comes from Scylla paramamosain, assembly GCF_035594125.1. NCBI lineage: Eukaryota > Metazoa > Arthropoda > Malacostraca > Decapoda > Portunidae > Scylla > Scylla paramamosain. Next base: position 361,940 of record NW_026973675.1, on the reverse strand, counting down.
CGACTGATAAACAATGAGAGAGAAAGAGAGAGAGAGAGAGAGAGAGAGAGAGAGAGAGAGAGAGAGAGAGAGAGAGAGAGAGAGAGAGAGAGAGAGAGAGAGAGAGAGAGAGAGAGAGAGAGAGAGAGAGAGAGAGAGAGGTGTTGTGTTCAGTGTATCCGTTACGAGTTTATCTTTATTTTGCAGAGTTTTGTGTGTGAGTGTGTGTGTGTGTGTGTGTGTGTGTGTGTGTGTGTGTGTGTGTGTGTGTGTAATGAAGGATGGTAAAAATGTCAAGCTTTGGGTAACAAAAAAACATAAAAAAAAAATCGTTCAAAAGCATAAATAAATAAATAAATAAATACAATAAAAAACAAATAAAACAATGAAAGAAAATAAAGATGCAAATAAAAATAAAATAATAAATAAAGGCTTCCTTCTATGTCGTACTTTAAAAGAAAACGGGAGGAGGAGAATGGAAAGAGACAGAATGTGTTAATGTGTTGTGTAATTGTCGGTAGTTATTTTTGTCTGTATCTGTTACAGATATGAGAGCCTGGTATTTTGTTGAATAAAGCTTGGAGTTGCCACCAAGCGTTTCAGTCTCATTACAGACACAACAAACGAGGACAAATAAAGGAAAAATAAAGATAACAAGAAATACAAAAAAAAAATATATATCAACACAAAGCAAAATATAACAACATTCATTGCACAATGATAAAAGAAAAATCAATTAATTGACGTCATTCGAATTGTGGAAGTCTCCGCCGCGCATCCAATGACAAAATGTACAAGAGAAGATCAGGACACAGGCAAAATCGCACCTCAAGACAGAGCAAGAGAAAAGAAGAAAAAAATAGATAAAGTAAATAAAATAAGATACAGAAACATGACAGATTGCACACATAAAAAAAAAAAGAAAATAGTATTTTAACCCTTTCACTGTTAGACAAATTTTCTTCTTTAATACCTATAACTTTTTAGAGGCTATTTTCGTGCTAAGCCAAGTAAGGTATTTTTATTCTGGCACCTTGGAAATGCTGTGAGAGAGGGAAAAAAAAAAAACAGAAGGAAAAAGGGAAAATTCATATCCTATACCATTTCCATAAGAGTAATAATGGGTATTTTCATGTAATAATGGGTATTTTCATGTAATAATGGGTATTTTCATTCATTCATTTTCATTCGTGGGTTGCAAGAAAAGAAGACATTTTTTTCTATATCATTTTTTTTTCTTTTTTTTTATATATTCTAAGTCAAAGTTTATTTACATTTCAGGTTCCTTTCATATTTCGAATAACAGATGCTTTCATTTCCACGTGACTTTGAAGGGGATGAAAGACATTGATTTTCTATATCATGAACAATGTTAATAACTTTTTCTGATTTACCTATTAATCCTGCACCTCAGGAATGAGTCAAACAGTGTGACAAACTTCACTTTCTCCCTGTGTGAAAGTATTCCAGAAACGTGGTGAAAAAACGGCAGGGAATTTCATGAACATTGATCGAAGAAAAATCAATATATGAATGAAACAGTTGCTTTATGTCAAGGGTTTGCAAAGACCGAGAAGTGAGGATGGAACAGCACCAAGTAGTTGCCAATACTGATGGGGATTGAAGATGATGGATTTGGATTATGCCAAAAACTATGTCAACAAACATTTAAAAAAGAATGATAATGAACACGACAGCAATGATGATGAAAATTACTTCCTATTACCTCTAAACACACAGACACACCAACACACACACACACACACACACACACACACACACACACACACACACACACACACACACACACACACACACACACACACACACACACACACACACATCAATTCAAATAAACCCAGTCCTTATTCCATCAATCAAAAACACACACAACACAAGAGTAAGAGTGAGAATACACTCTAACACGCCTTACACTGGACCAACAATTAATACATTCTTCATCTGACACTTAACGCACATCACTGAGAGAGAGAGAGAGAGAGAGGATGAGTCAAAGTTAATCTAAAGCTTTACGTTCTAATATCCAACGTACGTTCGCCTCCATCATTCCAATTGCCTTGTGCTTATCCTGCTCTGGGTGTCATTAGGAAAGGTTGGGATTCGATGGCGGGGGAGGTGAGTCTGTTGTCCTTTTTTTTTTTATTTATCTATATATTTATTTATTATTATTATTACTATTATTTGTGTGTGTGTGTGTGTGTGTGTGTGTGTGTGTGTGTGTGTGTGTGTGTACTGCCTTAGGAGGGAGGGAGGGAGGTGAAGAAATAAGAAAAAAACAAGGAAAGAAAGAAAAAAATAAAAGAAAGAAAGAAAGAAGGAAAACGAAAAAGAACCCACGACAAAAAGAAGGATAAATTATAAAACAAGAAAGGTACAGAAAAGAAAAGAACAAAACGAATACGAAAAAATAAAAAAAGAAACAAAGAAAGAAAAAGAAATATGAAAGAAAAAGAAAAAAGAAAGATTTGTGTTTTTAAGGTTACTTTACCAACGCGTGATGGAGAGAAAATAAAAATCCTGCAAAATTGGCAAAATATTTAGCACAAAGCTACTGTGGGAACTATTGATGTTGAGAAAAAAAAAAATAGTTTCCCATAAAAATAAAAAAAAAAAGTGAAGGTGTGTCGTATTCCGAGTGTTGGCCCAGGACTGGTACTCGTTGCGTCACCCTTCCTGGGCCTCGGCATACAGAGTAGGATGGACAGTTCCTTTTTCCACCGTCTTTACGTTACCAATCACAGTTGACCGGCACCTCTTTAAGGCTTTCTAACCTAGGAGCGAGCAATCGTCTCAAAAAAGTTCCAGCTGTCACCAGGATTCGAACCCGATACTTCCTACATTGTAGTCAGACACGCTACCGACTGAGCTACCGCGGTCCAGGTATCTCGCTTATACTAAGGCCTGCAGAGAGAGAGAGAGAGAGAGAATGAAGACTTAAACAGAGGAATCAACTTTGAATTTATACAAGAGAAAGTCACTGTGGAAAATAATAAAAGGTAGAGCGATTAAAGAGAGGAAGAATTCATTGTTTCTTGCATTACTGAGATTACTAAGATTCATTTCGCTGGATTACCAAAGAAAAAAATAAGAAAACTCGCTGCGGGAATGACGTATGGCGATTAAAAAATGGAAAAAAAAATGTTTCCTACAATATTGTTAAAACTATGAAATTTACCCTGCATTGAAAAAAAAAAAAAAACAGAAACCCATTGCGGAAATAACAGATAGAACAGGAAAAAAATAAATAAATAAATGTTTGCTGCACTACTGTTACAGCTAAGATTCTTTCCCATGCATTACAAAAAAAAAAAAAAAAAAAAGGAAAAGGAAATCCACTACGGAAATAACCGATACGGCGATTAACGAATGAAGAAAAAAATAAATGCCTCTTGCATTGCTGTGATTAATAACAGTCTTTTTTTATGGCATTAAAAACAAATAAATTAATTAAACCATACAATATACACAAATAGGCCGCTGCGGAAACATCCATTCAACAATTACAGGAAAAAAAAAATTAAAGTTCCCACAATCTCTTACAACCAAGACTTTTTTTTTTCCCCAGATTATCACATTTTCCGTCAGGGATCTGAGGGGGCGGCGGAGCGTCATGAGGGGCGCCGCGCCAGCCATTACGCTCCCCCAAGGACTCAGCACAGAGGCAAGGGGAGGGAGCACTCGTATATTATTAGCGCCGCGGGGGATGAACGCTTCACTCATGCTTAATTAACACGCTTCCCGCTCAGGTGAAGACGAGAACCACCTGGACTGCTAAAGGGAGGGAAGTAAGAGCTCCTGTGAGTTATCAGGTGAGCAAAGACGCCATTTCAGCTTTGCAGGTAAACTCGCGAATCAGCAGAACTAATAATGTTGAGAAAGGCAGCAGTTCCATGCCACTCAGGTGTGCAATGTGATCGGGGCATTTTCCTCTGGTTAAGGAAGGTGGCATTTCAACTTTCCAGGTTGTTCATTCAGTTCTCAGACACGAGAGACAAGGTGACTTGTGAACTGAAAAAAGACAACTCCTATGTTACTTAGGTGACCAATTTAAATAGAGCGCTTTTCTCGTGAACAAAGGTGGTATTTCAACTTTCTAGATAATTAAGTAATCAATTTTTTTTTTCAGATAAACACAAGAAACAAAACGATTAATGAACTGGAGAAAAACAAAAGTTCCATATTGCTAAGGTGAGCAATGTGAAAAAGCTATCAGCTATTTTCTCAGGTGAACAAAGATAGCATTTCAATTTCCCAGGTGAACAAGTTGAACCACGAGGAACATCGTAACTAATAAACTGGAGACAGGCAGAATTTCTAAACCACTCAGGTGAACAATATGAACCAATCACAAGATACTTTTCAGGTGAACAAAGATGACATTTCAACTTTCCAGGTTAATAAATATATTCCTAATTATACTTTTTCATCTTTCTGCGTCTTATATATAACAGAGGAACATCAAGACACCTAAGGAGTTAACTAAACTGACCAACCTATTCTGTCCGCCTCTCTAATGCAGGAGTTGACCAGTATTCTCAGTCATTCATCCCTTTCTCTGGTAAAATCTGGAACTCCCTGCCTGCTTCTGTATTTCCACCTTCCTCTGACTCGAATTCCTTCAAGAGGGAGGTTTCAAGACACTTATCCTTCAGTTTTTGACTACTGCTTTGGACACTTTTCTGGGAATGGCATCTCAGTTGGCTTTTATTTTCTATTTATTTATTTATTTATTTTTTTTTTTTGTTGCCCTTGGCCAGTGTCCCTCCTACGTAAAACAAGAAAAAAAAACTTACGTTCCTTTTCTTCTCAAAGTTCATGAAAGCGAGAATGAAGGATATTTTGTTGTTTTCATTTTGCTCTGTATTTTTTTATCAGAGACATGAAGAGGTCAAAAAAATAAAAATAAATAAAAAGCATATAAAGCTTGTAAAAAGAAGTGTTTTGCTTGGTACAGACTAAATTAAAGGAGACGCTGGATGAGAGAAAACACTGAACACCAAACGGCAGACAAGAGACAAGACAAGTAAGTAAGCATGAGAGCAAAAAATATTGTCAGGAAATGTAACCCAGCAACTCCCTGGTAACGGAGGAAAAAAAAGAAGAAAAAAAGAGAAAAAATGAGAAGTGTTGTGTTCTTCCACGCACCACAAGGAAAAAGAGTCACTCAGGGATCACTTAACATATCAAAAACGACAATAACAACACCAACACGTCCACTACCCGACAAAACTCGGGGAAGTGAAGAGAAAGGGAGGGACAAATGGAGGAGGAAGAGTTGAAAGGGAGGCGGGAGTGGAGAAGTGGAGGGTTCTAGAAAGTGGGAGGAGGAGGAGGAGGAGGAGGAAGAAGGACAGAAAGTTGTAAGAGGTGGAAGGGACAAAGAAGAGCAGTAAGTGAAAGGAAAAGTGAGGAGGAAGAATACGATAAAAAAAAAAGCAGATATAAAAGATGAATAAAAAGGAAAGAAAGGAAGGTAAAATTGGAATATGGAAATTATAGAAAAGACAAATATGAAAGAGGGAAAAGAAGAAAAACAAAAAGAAGGATAGAAGACAAGAATGAAGGGCTAGAAATAGACACAGACAATGGAGGAAAGAAAAACGTGAAAAAAAAGAAGAAAAAGAAAAGAAAAAAAAAAGAAAATGAGGGACGATGGAAGTGAGACGGTGGATGGAGGAGGAGGAAGAAACATAATAGAGACAAAATAGGAAGAGAGAGACAGACAGAGAGAGAGAGAGAGAGAGAGAGAGAGAGAGAGAGAGAGAGAGAGAGAGAGAGAGAGAGAGAGAGAGAGAGAGAGAGAAGAGAAGAGGGTCCCAGGTGCTAACAGGAAATGAACAGAATGAAATGTAGAACTGGGAAGAGAGAGAAATTAGAGGGAAAGACAGAGAAGAGGAGGTAACAGTCCAAGATGGAGGAAAGAGAAAGGTGAAAGAGGAAAGAAAATCTAGAGAGGGAAGAGGGAAGGGAGGAGAGACAAAGGAAGATAATGTAATGGAATAAATGGAAAACGTAGAGAAAAGAAGGAAGAAAGATGGAGAAGGAAGATTAAATAATAAATAAGCGAAAATCTACACAAAGGAAGGAGAAAGAAGGATAGAAGAAGAAGATAAAACAAGATAAAGAAGGGAGAAGGAACAAACAGAAGAGATAAAAGAACAGAACAAACGAATATCGAGAGAAGGAAGGAAGGAGGATAGATAATGAAAATTAAATAAGCTTCAAAATCGAAAGAAAGAAGAGAGAAAGAGAGCCAGATAAAAAGGGAGGTAAAAATAACGTGGTAACCAGGAGAAAAAAAGGAAAGAAAGAAGGAAGGATAAGGGAAAATAAAAAAATATATATATATTGAAAATCGAAAAGGAAGAAAGGAGAAAGGATGGAACAAAGGAGATAAAGTATCTGGATAAAAGAAAAAAAGAAAAAGAAGGGAGAGGGAAGGATAGACAAGGAACGAAAATACACAATGAAAATCAAAAGAAGAAACAGGGATAGACATAGAGATAAATTAATAAAGTAATGAGAGAGAGAGTGAGAGAGAGAGAGAGAGAGAGAGAGAGAGAGAGAGAGAGAGAGAGAGAGAGAGAGAGAGAGAGAGAGAGAGAGAGAGAGAGAGAGAGAGAGAGAGAGAGAGAGAGAGAGAGAGAGAGAGAGAGAGAGAGAGGAAGTGTTTGTGTAATAGGAGTGAAATACTTTCCTTCTTTTCCAGATATTTATGTTCACTTTCTGACAAGAGACAAGAGAAACAAGAAGAGCAAATCACACACACACACACACACACACACACACACACCAACTGACAAGCAAGGAGACAGAGACAAAAAGACATATCCTTTTACCGAAACTAACAAGAACTAACGGAATGTCACACACCTTTACACACACACACACACACACACACACACACACACACACACACACACACACACACACACACACACACACACACACACACACACACACACACACACACAATACTAGCATGTACGTAAGAGGCAATCAGCTCAACTCACCGTCTCATCTCCTGCAGAGCTCCTCCTTCTCCTCCTCCTCCTCCTCCTGCTCCTCCTCTTCTTTCCTCCTCCACTTCCACCCTTTGCAGTCTCTTATTCCTCATCATCTTCATGTTCATTTTCATCCTCTCTCTCTCTCTCTCTCTCTCTCTCTCTCTCTCTCTCTCTCTCTCTCTCTCTCTCTCTCTTGCTCTCGTCTTTGTAAGGAAACACACAAAAGATACACACGTGGCACAGATTCAATCACACACACACACACACACACACACACACACACACACACACATGTTATCTCTTTCTCTGTGTTTCTTCAGTCAAAATTTCTGTCGCTGTGTGTTGTTGTTTGCGTGAGGGAAGCACCGATGACACAACACCTGCTCCTCTACCGCGATACAAGCTAATACTTGGCTTTTGCTTCTCTTTTGTACCTCTCTCTCTCTCTCTCTCTCTCTCTCTCTCTCTCTCTCTCTCTCTCTCTCTCTCTCTCTCTCTCTCTCTCTCTCTCTCTCTCTGTGTGTGTCACTTTTACATAAACTTCCTCTTCTCTCTTTCTCTTCGTAATCATCTTTCATATCCATTTTCTCCTTTATTTTTCTCACTTTATTTCCTTTATGTCAGCTTAAGTCTCTCTCTCTCTCTCTCTCTCTCTCTCTCTCTCTCTCTCTCTCTCTCTCTCTCTCTCTCTCTCTCTCTCTCTCTCTCTCTCTCTTCCCCTGACTTGAGCGTGAAATTGCCACTCCGCTCCTCTCTTCTATCCTCCTATCAACTCCTCCCCCTTCCTCTCCCCTCCTCTGCTCTTAGATACGCTGCGCCCTGTGGCTACTCCCGCCCTCTGTTGCATCACGTACAGCCAAGATGCAGGAACGAGTCATTTGGGATGGGCAGGTAAATGGTAAATATGGAAGGTATGAAGAGGTGGTGGTAGAAGCTTGGACAAAACAATGAGTCACGTGGGTTGGGAAATTAAAGGTAAGTCAAATAGTTACGTCTGCTTTTGTTTTCTTTATTTATTTATTGATTTTTTTCCCGCTATGTATGAAGAGTCTACACACACACACACACACACACACACACACACACACACACACACACACACACACACACACACACACACACACACACACACACACACACACACGTACGTTTCCGGTAACTATCACTGCCAACTTCACCATTACAAACTCCCTTCATTACCAAGCGAATTTATTAACCACCATCACCACCGCCACCGCCACCGCCACCACCACCACCACCGCCGCCACCATAACCATCACCTGCAGACTGGCGCCATTGCCATCACCACCACCGCCAGAAGCATCACCACTGCCGTGTCTGTGATATGTGTGCAGCACCAGGGAACGGACTCAGACCAAGAGGAGGAGGAGGAGGAGGAGGAAGAGGAGGAGGATTAGAAAGGAAAACCAAACAGCAGGAGATATTTTGGTCTTTGTTAAGAGGTTGGTAGGAGGAGGACAAAGAGAACAATTACGAAGACTGGAAATACCACGGAAAAAAAAAAAGTGGATAATTGAACTCTGTATTAGAATAAAAAATATTTGTCAATATGAAGAAAATATACTGAAAGGAAGCAAGGAAGATAAGAAGAGGATAAAAGAACGAAAAAAAAAAAATCCTCCATTTTTTCATTACTGCACGACAACTTAATTTGAGCCAGTATATTTGTCATCACCAGTACTTCTCTTCCAGACGCAACACTTATATGTATTTTTTTTTTCCATATATAATAAATTTTGTAGAATAACCTTCAAATCAACAAAATGGCAGTTAATCCTTCACTTTCTTCTCCTTACAATGAAGAGAAGCTTTCAATGCACATTTTAAAATAGTAATACATTAAAATATACATAGCTTAATATTCATACCTTGAAAACCGTAATGCATTTTAAATATACATAGTTCAAGAGTGATTCCATTTTTCCTTCCTCTTGTTGCCCTACGCCAGTGTTCCTCTTACGTGAAAAATAGTGATACATTCCTTTCATTAACAAAAACACACCCAATTCCATGTCCCTATAACTTTGAAAACGAGCGGCAACTCACTCAACTAAATCCAGATTAATATTGAAACCCTCGAGTGCAGAGAGAGATCACCTTTCACTTCACTCACTCACCTCAACATTCATTTCTACATTCATTGCTCACCCACGCAACACTCCACTCTCTGTCACCGCAATAGACAGCTCCTCTTTTTTTTTTTTTTTTTTTTACCCGCAGTAAGCTTATACGATCCACCACCACACAATTCCAATAATTCACACACATTTCCAGCCTGTCAGTGTCCTGTCCGTGTCCAATCGGTTTTCAAAAGATACATCACCATGTTTTTTTTTTTTTTTTCTCAGATATCCTCGCTTCATATTCACTGGCACTCAGTGATACGTTCAGTTATTCATCCACTCATAATTATTCACATTTACTCATTACACTTCAACCTCTTTTGGATAAGCCTTTTTTTGACTGCTAAATTCAGGGAATGGCGCCTTAGTGGGTTTATCTCTCTCTCTCTCTCTCTCTCTCTCTCTCTCTCTCTCTCTCTCTCTCTCTCTCTCTCTCTCTAGTCCAGTGTTCGCAAAATGCACCCAAGTTTATCTCTCTCTTCCCCCATTTGCCTTTATTTTCCGCGGCTCTCACCTCTCACCCCGCCCCGCCCCGGCCCGCCTCGCCCCGCCCCTCCTCCTCCCCACCTGAAGTCTACAAGAGCAGGGGAAGGAAAAAAGCAATATTAGCACTTTCCGTTTCCTCACCTGCCTCCTTCCCCTCCACCCCACTCTCTTTTCGCCTCCCCCTCCTCCTCCTCCTCCTCTTCTTCTCTACCATCTCTTCTTCATCTCGTCTTTAAATATTCTGTCTTTCTTATCTTTCTTTTTTTCTATCTACGTGTGTTTCTTCGTTTCTCCTTTTTCTTCCTCCTCCTCCTCCTCCTCCTCCTCCTCCTCCTCCTCCTCCTCCTCCGTTTTTTCTTCCTTCTCTTCCCTACATTTTTCTCTCCTCTTCATATCATTTTCACTCAAAATAATTCTCAATTTTCTTCTCTTGTTTACATGTACTGTTTTTTTATGTTTCTCTCCATCATATTTCTTCTTCTCTTCTCTATTGTCTTTTTTCTTTCATTCCCTCTTCACATCTTCTTTTCTTTTCTTATCCATGAGCTTCTTTTATGCTTCTCCTTATCTTCTTCTTCTTCCTCCTTCCCCTCCTCCTCCTCCTTCTCTTTTATTTCTCTCTTTCGTCCTCCTACTCAAATCATCCTCATTCTTCCTTTTTTTTTTCCTTCATGTCGATTTTCTTTCCTTCATGTCGATTTTCTTTCCCTCCTCCTCCTCCTCCTCCTCCTCCTCCTCCTCCTCCTTTGGTCATCACCTCCCTTTCCTCCAATAGAATTCTCTCCCGCATCTCCTTAATTTCCACCTTTCCTTCTAGTCTCTACCCTTGGAATCCCTCCCCTCCCCTTCTCCTCCTCCATCAACATCCCTCTTCCTCCTTTCCTTTCAATCTCTATTTCTCTTCGTATTTGTATTTTTTTCCCTACTCCTTCTTTTCCTCCTCTTTTTTTTTCTTTTACTTATCTTCTTCACCTTTCTTTCTTACATTTTTCACTTAAGATTGTTTTTTTTTTACTCTTCTCACCAAACGGTTCTTCTTTTCTTGTTCCTGTTCTTCGTCACTCTTGATCATCATTTTTAACTTCCCTTCCTTATGCTCTCCATCTCTGGGTCTTCTTTTTCACACTCTTCTTCAAAAAACACAACTTCCTCCTCCTCCTCCTCTTCCTCCCCCTCCTACAGTTTCCAGCCTTAGATACATTCCTCCTCCTTCAAAACCAGTTCTTCATCTTCCTCCTCCTCCTACAATTTCCAGCCTTAGATATATTTCACCTCCTTCAAAAGCAGTTCTTCATCTTCCTCCCCCTCCTACAGTTTCCAGCCTTAGATATATTCCACCTCCTTCAAAAACAGTTCTTTATCTTCCTCCTCCTCCTCCTCCTCCTCTTCCTTCTCCCCCCAATATTTACTCCGATGACAAAAACTGGAGGCGACCCGTTTGTTCCTCTCCTCGACTCTCCCTTTGGCCAACAAAACGAATCACTTGACACACACACACACACACACACACACACACACACACACACACACACACACACAGTGAGTCATGAACTGGTTTGCTTGTTCGGTTAAGACGACTGATAAACAGTGAGAGAGAGAGAGAGAGAGAGAGAGAGAGAGAGAGAGAGAGAGAGAGAGAGAGAGAGAGAGAGAGAGAGAGAGAGAGAGAGAGAGAGAGAGAGAGAGAGAGAGAGAGAGAGAGAGAGAGGTGTTGTGTTCAGTGTATCCGTTACGAGTTTATCTTTATTTTGCAGAGTTTTGTGTGTGAGTGTGTGTGTGTGTGTGTGTGTGTGTGTGTGTGTGTGTGTGTGTGTGTGTGTGTGTGTGTGTGTGTGTGTGTGTGTGTGTGTGATGAAGGATGGTAAAAATGTCAAGCTTTGGGTAACAAAAAACATAAAAAAAATCGTTCAAAAGGATAAATAAATAAATAAATAAATACAATAAAAAACAAATAAAACAATGAAAGAAAATAAAGAGGCAAATAAAAATAAAATAATAAATAAAGGCTTCCTTCTATGTCGTACTTTAAAAGAAAACGGGAGGAGGAGAATGGAAAGAGACAGAATGTGTTAATGTGTTGTGTAATTGTCGGTAGTTATTTTTGTCTGTATCTGTTACAGATATGAGAGCCTGGTATTTTGTTGAATAAAGCTTGGAGTTGCCACCAAGCGTTTCAGTCTCATTACAGACACAACAAACGAGGACAAATAAAGGAAAAATAAAGATAACAAGAAATACAAAAAAAAAAATATCAACACAAAGCAAAATATAACAACATTCATTGCACAATGATAAAAAAAAAAATCAGTTAATTGACGTCATTCGAATTGTGAAAGTCTCCGCCGCGCATCCAATGACAAAATGTACAAGAGAAGATCAGGACACAGGCAAAATCGCACCTCAAGACAGAGCAAGAGAAAAGAAAAAAAAAATAGATAAAGTAAATAAAATAAGATACAGAAACATGACAGATTGCAGACATAAAAAAAAAAGAAAAAAGTATTTTAACCCTTTCACTGATAGACAAATTTTCTTCTTTAATACCTATAACTTTTTAGAGGCTATTTTTGTGCTAAGCCAAGTAAGGTATTTTTATTCTGGCACCTTGGAAATGCTGTGAGAGAGGGAAAAAAAAAAAAACAGAAGGAAAAAGGGAAAACTCATATCCTATATAATTTCCATAAGAGTAATAATGGGTATTTTCATGTAATAATGGGTATTTTCATGTAATAATGGGTATTTTCATTCATTCATTTTCATTCGTGAGTTGCAAGAAAAGAAGATATTTTTTTCTATATCATTCTTTTTTTTTTCTTTTTTTATATATTCTAAATCAAAGTTGATTTACATTTCAGGTTCCTTTCATATTTCGAATAACAGATGCTTTCATTTCCACGTGACTTTGAAGGGGATGAAAGACACTGATGTTCTATATCATGAACAATGTTAATAACTTTTTCTGATTTATCTATTAATCCTGCACCTCAGGAATGAGTCAAACAGTGTGACAAACTTTACTTTCTCCCTGTGTGAAAGTATTCCACAAACGTGGTGAAAAAACGGCAGGGAATTTCATGAACATTGATCGAAGAAAAATCAATATATGAATGAAACAGTTGCTTTATGTCAAGGGTTTGCAAAGACCGAGAAGTGAGGATGGAACAGCACCAAGTAGTTGCCAATACTGATGGGGATTGAAGATGATGGATTTGGATTATGCCAAAAACTATGTCAACAAACATTTAAAAAAGAATGATAATGAACACGACAGCAATGATGATGAAAATTACTTCCTATTACCTCTAAACACACACACACACACACACACACACACACACACACACACACACACACACACACACACATCAATTCAAATAAACCCAGTCCTTATTCCATCAATCAAAAACACACACAACACGAGAGTAAGAGTGAGAATACACTCTAACACGCCTTACACTGGACCAACAATTAATACATTCTTCATCTGACACTTAACGCACATCACTGAGAGAGAGAGAGAGAGAGAGAGAGAGAGAGAGAGAGAGAGAGAGAGAGAGAGAGAGAGAGAGAGAGAGAGAGAGAGAGAGAGAGAGAGAGAGAGAGAGAGAGAGAGAGAGAGAGAGAGAGAGAGAGAGAGAGAGAGAGAGAGGATGAGTCAAAGTTAATCTAAAGCTTCACGTTCTAATATCCAGACGTACGTTCGCCTCCATCATTCCAATTGCCTTGTGCTTATCTTGCTCTGGGTGTCATTAGGAAAGGTTGGGATTCGATGGCGGGGGAGGTGAGTCGGTTGTACTTTTTTTTTTATTTATCTATTTATTTATTTATTATTATTATTACTATTATTTGTGTGTGTGTGTGTGTGTGTGTGTGTGTATGTACAGCCTTAGGAGGAAGGGAGGGAGGTGAAGAAATAAGTAAAAAACAACGAAAGAAGGAAAAAAAATAAAAGAAAGAAAGAGAGAAGGAAAACGAAAAAGAACCCACGACAAAAAGAAAACAGGAGAGGGAAAGGAAGAGAAAACGAAAGAAATTATGAAATAAAAAAAAGTAAAGTGAAAAAAACATACGTACATACATTTCTACAGACAGACAAACGTACACACAAGCAAGACTAGCAAAAAAAAAAAAGGCAAACAGACAGACAGACAGACAGGCAAACAGACAGGCAGACAGACAGGCAAACAGACAGACAGACAGGCAGACAGATAGACAGACAGGCAAGGGAGCAGGCAGTTACATAGACATTAAAAAGACAAAACTCAAAAATAAAGAAAAAAAGAATTAAGAAAAAAATAAAGAAAACTGCAGAAAAAAAACACACACACACTTTACTGTGAGTCTCTCCATTATAGGTTTTTAATACCAGACGGGAAAATAAGAAAGTTTTGATGTTGACGGTGTAACTTGGGAGATATTAGCTGTGATGGAAGGCGGGGCTCACTGCTGCCAGGACTCATGATGACGCACTAATACCTTGCAGGCGACAGGGGAAGAAATTAAATACCAAACAATCAAGCTTACAGGAAAAACATATAATAGTGCAGGAGGACAATGCTGAAAGGAAGGAAAATAAAGGAAAAAAGAAAATAATGAAAGATAGAGCAAGGAAAAAACAAGAAAGGTACAGAAAGGAAAAGAACAAAACGAATACGAAAAAATAAAAAAGAAACAAATAAAGAAAAAAATATGAAAGAAAAAGAAAAAAGAAAGATTTGTGTTTTTAAGGTTACTTTACCAGCGCGTGATGGAGAGAAAATAAAAATCCTGCAAAATTGGCAAAATATTTAGCACAAAGCTACTGTGGGAAATATTGATGTTGAGAAACAAACAAAAAAATATAGTTTCCCATAAAAATAAAAAAAAAAGTGAAGGTGTGGCGTATTCCGAGTGTTGGCCCAGGACTGGTACTCGTTGCGTCACCCTTACTGGGCCTCGGCATATAGAGTAGGATGGTCAGTTCCTTTTTCCACCGTCTTTACGTTACCAATCACAGTTGACCGGCACCTCTTTAAGGCTTTCTAACCTAGGAGCGAGCAATCGTCTGAAAAATGTTCCAGCTGTCACCAGGATTCGAACCCGATACTTCCTACATTGTAGTCAGACACGCTACCGACTGAGCTACCGCGGTCCAGGTATCTCGCTTATACTAAGGCCTGCAGAGAGAGAGAGAGAGAGAGAGAGAGAGAGAGAGAGAGAGAGAGAGAGAGAGAGAGAATGAAGACTTAGTGCTCTTACACACGAGGACACTAGTATACGCCACAGGTGTCGGTCACTAGTGTCCTTGCTCAAGACACCGCCTGGCAACTAGTGAGCCACTCACACACCTCAGTCGGAAGAATGGGGTAACTTTTGTGTGTAATAATGAATAAACTTGTATACGTAAGCACAGTAGATTCTTTACTTACCTTGTGAACATGTAATGAAACAGAAAATAAAAATAAACATAAAGGACTTACGTATTTCTTTCTTTTCTGAGAGGGGTTTCTCTTCAAAATCAGGAATGAGTATCACCATTATTGCATTCCAGCAGTTCTGCTTTTCTATCTTATTTGCATATCCTTCACAAGATGGGTCCCATAGTGCTGGTAGTTTTTCTATTTCACAAATGAGGTCCTCCGTGTTCAGCTTCTCCTCCACCATCTTCGAAATTGTCCTTGATAGGCCGTCTCCTTCCATCATGGGATGATGGTGGGTGTCAAACTGAGCATGAGAAGCTGGCCAGTGGGCAGCGGTGGCGGACACTGGTGGCTACGTGTGAAAGCTTCCATTTAAAACAATGCTTTGCAGTGAGTGGCGGCAACCGTCAGTGTCCGCCACGTGTTGCGGGAGCGAGACACCTGTTGCCCGGAAGTTGTCTGCTTGGGACACAGCTGTTGCCTCGTGTGAAAGGCTCCATTTGATAATATGGGAGGCAACTAGTGTCCGACACCGGTGGCGGACACTAGTGTCCTCGTGTGTAAGAGCACTTAAACAGAGGAATCAACTTTGAATTTATACAAGAGAAAGTCACTGTGGAAAATAATAAAAGGTAGAGCGATTAAAGAGAGGAAGAATTCATTGTTTTTTGCATTACTGAGATTACTAAGATTCATTTCGCTGGATTACCAAAGAAAAAAAAATAAGAAAACTCGCTGCGGGAATGACGTATGGCGATTAAAAAATGGAAAAAAAAAATGTTTCCTACACTATTGTTACAACTATGAAATTTACCCTGCATTGAAAAACAAATAAATAAAATAAGAAATAAAACAGAAACCCATTGCGGAAATAACAGATAGGACAGGAAAAAAATAAATAAAAAAATGTTTGCTACACTACTGTTACAGCTAAGATTCTTTCCCATGCATTACAAAAAAAAAAAAAAAGAAAAAGAAAAAAAGAAAAAGGAAATCCACTACGGAAATAACAGATACGGCGATTAACGAATGAAGAAAAAAATAAATGTCTCCTGCATTGCTGTGATTAATAACAGTCTTTTTTATGGCATTAAAAACAAATAAATTAATCAAACCATACAATATACACAAATAGGCCGCTGCGGAAACATCCATTCAACAATTACAGGAAAAAAAAAAAAGTAAAAGTTCTCACAATCTCTTACAACCAAGACTTTTTTTTTCCCCCAGATTATCACATTTTCCGTCAGGGATCTGAGGGGGCGGCGGAGCGTCATGAGGGGCGCCGCGCCAGCCATTACGCTCCCCCAAAGACTCAGCACAGAGGCAAGGGGAGGGAGCACTCGTATATTATTAGCGCCGCGGGGGATGAACGCTTCACTCATGCTTAATTAACACGCTTCCCGCTCAGGTGAAGACGAGAACCATCTGGACTGCTAAAGGGAGGGAAGTAAGAGCTCCTGTGAGTTATCAGGTGAGCAAAGAAACCATTTCAGCTTTGCAGGTAAACTCGCGAATCAGCAGAACTAATAATGTTGAGAAAGGCAGCAGTTCCATGCCACTCAGGTGTGCAATGTGATCGGGGCATTTTCCTCTGGTTAAGGAAGGTGGCATTTCAACTTTCCAGGTTGTTCATTCAGTTCTCAGACACGAGAGACAAGGTGATTTGTGAACTGAAGAAAGACAACTCCTATATTACTTAGGTGACCAATTTAAATAGAGCACTTTTCTCGTCAACAAAGGTGGTATTTCAACTTTCTAGATAAATAAGTAATCAATTTTTTTTTTTTTCGGATAAACACGAGAAACAAAACGATTAATGAACTGGAAAAAAACAAAAGTTCCATATTGCTAAGGTGGGCAATGTGAAAAAGCTATCAGCTATTTTCTCAGGTGAACAAAGATGGCATTTCAATTTCCCAGGTGAACAAGTTGAACCACGAGCAACATCGTAACTAATAAACTGGAGACAGGCAAAATTTCTAAACCACTCAGGTGAACAATATGAACCAATCACAAGATACTTTTCAGGTGAACAAAGATGACATTTCAACTTTCCAGGTTAATAAATATATTCCTAATTATGCTTTTTCATCTTTCTGCGTCTTATATATAACAGAGGAAAATCAAGACACCTAAGGAGTTAACTAAACTGACCAACCTATTCTGTCCGCCTCTCTAATGCAGGAGTTAACCAGTATTCTCAGTCATTCATCCCTTTCTCTGGTAAACTCTGGAACTCCCTGCCTGCTTCTGTATTTCCACCTTCCTCTGACTCGAATTCCTTCAAGAGGGAGGTTTCAAGACACTTATCCTTCAGTTTTTGACTACTGCTTTGGACACTTTTCTGGGAATGGCATCTCAGTTGGCTTTTATTTTTTATTTATCTATTTATTTATTTTTTATTTTTTATTTTTTTTTTTTGTTACGTGCCTTTTCTTCTCAAAGTTCATGAAAGCGAGAATGAAGGATATTTTGTTGTTTTCATTTTGCTCTCTGTATTTTTTGATCAGAGACATGAAGAGGTCAAAAAAAAAAAAAAAAGCATATAAAACTTGTAAAAAAAAAAGTGTTTTGCTTTGTACAGACTAAATTAAAGGAGACGCTGGATGAGAGAAAACACTGAACACCAAACGGCAGACAAGAGACAAGACAAGTAAGTAAGCATGAGAGCAAAAAATACTGTCAGGAAATGTAACCCAGCAACTCCCTGGTAGCGGAGGAAAAAAAAAAAAAAAAAAAGAGATAAAATGAGAAGTGTTGTGTTCTTCCACGCACCACAAGTAAAAAAGAGTCACTCAGGGATCACTTAACATATCAAAAACGACAATAACAACACCAACACGTCCACTACCCGACAAAACTCGCGGAAGTGAAGAGAAAGGGAGGGACAAATGGAGGAGGAAGAGTTGAAAGGGAGGCGGGAGTGGAGAAGTGGAGGGTTCTAGAAAGTGGGAGGAGGAGGAGGAGGAGGAGGAAGGACAGAAAGTTGTAAGAGGTGGAAGGGACAAAGAAGAGCAGTAAGTGAAAGGAAAAGTGAGAAGGAAGAATACGATAAAAAAAAAAGATATAAAAGATGAACAAAAAGGAAAGAAAGGAAGGTAAAATTGGAATATGGAAATTATAGAAAAGACAAATATGAAAGAGGGAAAAGAAGAAAAACAAAAAGAAGGATAGAAGACAAGAATGAAGGGCTAGAAATAGGCACCGTGAATGGAGGAAAGAAAAACGTGAAAAAAAGAAGAAAAAGAAAAGAAAAATAAAGAAAAGAAAAATGAGCGACGATGGAAGTGAGACGGTGGATGGAGGAGGAGGAAGAAACGTAATAGGGACAAAATAGGAAGAGAGAGAGAGAGAGAGAGAGAGAGAGAGAGAGAGAGAGAGAGAGAGAGAGAGAGAGAGAGAGAGAGAGAGAGAGAGAGAGAGAGAAGAGAGAGAAGAGAAGAGGGTCCCAGGTGCTAACAGGAAATGAAGAGAATGAAATGTAGAACTGGGAAGAGAGAGAAATTAAAGGGAAAGACAGAGAAGAGGAGGTAACAGTCCAAGATGGAGGAACGAGAAAGGTGAAAGAGGAAAGAAAATCTAGAGAGGGAAGAGGGAAGGGAGGAGAGACAAAGGAAGATAATGTAATGGAACAAATGGAAAACGTAGAGAAGGAAAAAAGATGGAGAAGGAAGATTAGATAATAAATAAACGAAAATCTACACAAAGGAAGGAGAAAGAAGGATAGAGGAAGAAGATAAATCAAGATAAAGAAGGGAGAAGGAACAAACAGAAGAGATAAAAGAAGAGAACAAACGAAAATCGAGAGAAGGAAGGAAGGAGGATAGATAATGAAAATTTATTAAGCTTCAAAATCGAAAGGAAGAAGAGAGAAAGAGAGCCAGAAAAAAAAGGGAGGTAAAAATAACGTGGTAACCGAAAACCAAGAGTAAAAAAATGGAAGGAAAGAAGGAAGGATAAAGGAAAATAAAAAAAATATATATATATATTGAAAATCGAAAAGGAAGAAAGGAGAAAGGATGGAACAAAGGAGATAAAGTATCTGGGTAAAAAAAAAAAAAAGAAAAAGAAAGAAGAGGGAAGGATAGACAAGGAAAGAAAATAAGCAATGAAAATCAAAAGAAGAAACAGGGATAAACAAAGAGATAAATTAATAAAGTAAAGAGAAAGAAGAAGAAGGGGAGAGAGAGAGAGAGAGAGAGAGAGAGAGAGAGAGAGAGAGAGAGAGAGAGAGAGAGAGAGAGAGAGAGAGAGAGAGAGAGAGAGAGAGAGAGAGGATGTGCCGAGAGGAAGTGTTTGTGTAATAGGAGTGAAATACTTTCCTTCTTTTCCAGATATTTATGTTCACTTTCTGACAAGAGACAAGAGAAACAAGAAAAGCAACACACACAAACACACACACACACACACACACACACACACACACACACACACACACACACACACACACCAACTGACAAGCAAGGAGACAGAGACAAAAAGACATATCCTTTTACCGAAAATAACAAGAACTAACGGAATGTCACACACCTTTACACACACACACACACACACACACACACACACACACACACACACACACACAATACTAGCATGTACGTAAGAGGCAATCAGCTCAACTCACCGTCTCATCTCCTCCAGAGCTCCTCCTTCTCCTCCTCCTCCTCCTCCTGCTCCTCCTCTTCTTTCCTCCTCCACTTCCACCCTTTGCAGTCTCTTATTCCTCATCATCTTCATCTTCATTTTCATCCTCTCTCTCTCTCTCTCTCTCTCTCTCTCTCTCTCTCTCTCTCTCTCTCTCTCTCTCTCTCTCTCTCTCTCTCTCTTGCTCTCGTCTTTGTAAGGAAACACACAAAAGATACACACGTGGCACAGATTCAATCACACACACACACACACACACACACACACACACACACACACACACACACACACACACACACACACACACACACACACACACACACACACACACACACACACACACACACACACACACGTTATCTCTTTTTCTGTGTTTCTTCAGTCAAAATTCTGTCACTGTGTGTTGTTGTTTGCGTGAGGGAATCACCGATGACACAACACCTGCTCCTCTACCGCGATACAAGCTATTTTATTTTGCTTCTCTCTTGTACCTCTCTCTCTCTCTCTCTCTCTCTCTCTCTCTCTCTCTCTCTCTCTCTCTCTCTCTCTCTGTGTGTGTGTGTGTGTGTGTATGTGTGTGTCACTTTTACATAAACTTCCTCTTCTCTCTTTCTCTTCGTAATCATCTTTCATATCCATTTTCTCCTTTATTTTTCACACTTTATTTCCTTTATGTCAGCTTAAGTCTCTCTCTCTCTCTCTCTCTCTCTCTCTCTCTCTCTCTCTCTCTCTCTCTCTCTCTCTCTCTCTCTCTCTCTCTCTCTCTCTTCCCCTGACTTGAGCGTGAAATTGCCTCTCCGCTCCTCTCTTCTATCCTCCTATCAACTCCTCCCCCTTCCTCTCCCCTCCTCTGCTCTTAGATACGCTGCGCCCTGTGGCTACTCCCGCCCTCTGTTGCATCACGTACAGCCAAGATGCAGGAACGAGTCATTTGGGATGGGCAGGTAAATGGTAAATATGGAAGGTATGAAGAGGTGGTGGTAGAAGCTTGGACAAAACAATGAGTCACGTGGGTTGGGAAATTAAAGGTAAGTCAAATAGTTACGTCTGCTTTTGTTTTCTTTATTTATTTATTGATTTTTTTCACGCTATGTATGAAGAGTCTACACACACACACACACACACACACACACACACACACACACACACACACACACACACACACACACACACACACACACGTACGTTTCCGGTAACTATCACTGCCAACTTCACTATTACAAACTCCCTTCATTACCAAGCGAATTTATTAACCACCATCACCACCGCCACCGCCACCGCCACCACCACCACCACCGCCGCCACCATAACCATCACCTGCAGACTGGCGCCATTGCCATCACCACCACCGCCAGAAGCATCACCACTGCCGTGTCTGTGATCTGTGTGCAGCACCAGGGAACGGACTCAGACCAAGAGGAGGAGGAGGAGGAGGAGGAGGAGGAAGAGGAGGAGGATTAGAAAAGAAAACCAAACAGCAGGAGATATTTTGGTCACTGTTAAGAGGTTGCTAGGAGGAGGACAAAGAGAACAATTAAGAAGACTGGAAATACCACTAAAAAAAAAAAGTGGATAATTGAACTCTGTATTAGAATAACAAATATTTGTCAATATGAAGAAAATATACTGAAAGGAAGCAAGGAAGATAAGAGGAGGATAGAAGAAAAAAATAAATAAAATCCTCCATTTTTTCATTACTGCACGACAAATTAATTTGAGCAAGTATATTTGTCATCACCAGTACTTCTCTTCGAGACGCAACACTTATATGTATTTTTTTTTTCCCATATATAATAAATTTTGTAGAATAACCTTCAAATCAACAAAATGACAGTTAATCCTTCACTTTCTTCTCCTTACAATGAAGAGAAGCTTTCAATGCACATTTTAAAATAGTAATACATTAAAATATACATAGCTTAATATTCATACTTTGAAAACCGTAATGCATTTTAAATATACATAGTTCAAGAGTGATTCCATTTTTCCTTCCTCTTGTTGCCCTACGCCAGTGTTCCTCTTACGTGAAAAATAGTAATACATTCCTTTCATTAACAAAAACACACCCAATTCCATGTCCCTATAACTTTGACAACGAGCGGCAACTCACTCAACTAAATCCAGATTAATATTGAAACCCTCGAGTGCAGAGAGAGATCACCTTTCACTTCACTCACTCACCTCAACATTCACTTCTACATTCATTGCTCACCCACGCAACACTCCACTCTCTCAGTCACCGCAATAAACGGCTCCT
>NW_026973675.1:332500-337500 GCF_035594125.1 Scylla paramamosain | reverse complement strand
GCTTGGAGTTGCCACCAAGCGTTTCAGTCTCATTACAGACACAACAAACGAGGACAAATAAAGGAAAAATAAAGATAACAAGAAATACAAAAAAAAAATATATCAACACAAAGCAAAATATAACAACATTCATTGCACAATGATAAATAAAAAAAATCAATTAATTGACGTCATTCGAATTGTGAAAGTCTCCGCCGCGCATCCAATGACAAAATGTACAAGAGAACATCAGGACACAGGCAAAATCGCACCTCAAGACAGAGCAAGAGAAAAGAAGAAAAAAATAGATAAAGTAAATAAAATAAGATACAGAAACATGACAGATTGCAGACATAAAAAAAAAAGAAAAAAGCATTTTAACCCTTTCACTGTTAGACAAATTTTCTTCTTTAATACCTATAACTTTTTAGAGGCTATTTTCGTGCTAAGCCAAGTAAGGTATTTTTATTCTGGCACCTTGGAAATGCTGTGAGAGAGGGAAAAAAAAAAAACAGAAGGAAAAAGGGAAAACTCATATCCTATACCATTTCCATAAGAGTAATAATGGCTATTTTCATGTAATAATGGGTATTTTCATTCATTCATTTTCATTCGTGGGTTGCAAGAAAAGAAGATATTTTTTCTATATCATTCTTTTTTTTTTTTTTTTTTATATATTCTAAGTCAAAGTTGATTTACATTTGAGGTTCCTTTCATATTTCGAATAACAGATGCTTTCATTTCCACGTGACTTTGAAGGGGATGAAAGACATTGATTTTCTATATCATGAACAATGTTAATTACTTTTTCTGATTTATCTATTAATCCTGCACCTCAGGAATGAGTCAAACAGTGTGACAAACCTCACTTTCTCCCTGTGTGAAAGTATTCGAGAAACGTGGTGAAAAAACGGCAGGGAATTTCATGAACATTGATCGAAGAAAAATCAATATATGAATGAAACAGTTGCTTTATGTCAAGGGTTTGCAAAGACCGAGAAGTGAGGATGGAACAGCACCAAGTAGTTGTCAATACTGATGGGGATTGAAGATGATGAATTTGAATTATGCCAAAAACTATGTCAACAAACATTTAAAAAAGAATGATAATGAACACGACAGCAATGATGATGAAAATTACTTCCTATTACCTCTAAACACACACACACACACACACACACACACACACACACACACACACACACACACACACATCAATTCAAATAAACCCAGTCCTTATTTTATCAATCAAAAACACACACAACACAAGAGTAAGAGTGAGAATACACTCTAACACGCCTTACACTGGACCAACAATTAATACATTCTTCATCTGACACTTAACGCACATCACTGAGAGAGAGAGAGAGAGAGAGAGAGAGAGAGAGAGAGAGAGAGAGAGAGAGAGAGAGGATGAGTCAAAGTTAATCTAAAGCTTCACGTTCTAATATCCAGACGTACGTTCGCCTCCATCATTCCAATTGCCTTGTGCTTATCTTGCTCTGGGTGTCATTAGGAAAGGTTGGGATTCGATGGCGGGGGAGGTGAGTCGGTTGTCCTTTTTTTTATTTATCTATTTATTTATTTATTTATTATTATTACTATTATTTGTGTGTGTGTGTGTGTGTGTGTGTGTGTGTGTGTGTACAGCCTTAGGAGGGAGGGAGGGAGGTGAAGAAATAAGTATAAAACAACGAAAGAAGGACAAAAAATAGAAGAAAGAAAGAAAGAAGGAAAACGAAAAAGAACCCACGACAAAAAGAAAACAGGAGAGGGAAAGGAAGAAAAAACGAAAGAAATTATGAAATAAAGAAAAGTAAAGTGAAAAAAAAACATATGTACATACATTTTTACAGACAGACAAACGTACACACAAGCAAGACTGACAAAAAAAAACACAGGCAAACAGACAGACAGACAGACAGACAGGCAAATGAGCAGGCAGTTACATAGACATTAAAAAGACAAAACTCAAAAATAAAGAAAAAAAAGAATTAAGAAAAAAATGAAGAAAACTACAGAAAAAAAAACACACACACTTTACTGTGAGTCTCTCCATTGTAGGTTTTTAATACCAGACGGGAAAATAAGAAAGTTTTGATGTTGACGGTGTAACTTGGGAGATATTAGCTGTGATGGAAGGCGGGGCTCACTGCTGCCAGGACTCATGATGACGCACTAATACCTTGCAGGCGACAGGGGAAGAAATTAAATACCAAACAATCAAGCTTACAGGAAAAACATGTAATAGTGCAGGAGGACAATGCTGAAAAGAAGGAAAATAAAGGAAAAAAGAAAATAATGATAGAGCAAGGAAAAAACAAGAAAGGTACAGAAAGGAAAAGAACAAAACGAATACGAAAAAATAAAAAAGAAACAAAGAAAGAAAAAGAAATATGAAAGAAAAAGAAAAAGAAAGATTTGTGTTTTTAAGGTTACTTTACCAGCGCGTGATGGAGAGAAAATAAAAAATCCTGCAAAATTGGCAAAATATTTAGCACAAAGCTACTGTGGGAACTATTGATGTTGAGAAACAAACAAAAAAAATAGTTTCCCATAAAAATAAAAAAAAAAAAAAGTGAAGGTGTGTCGTATTCCGAGTGTTGGCCCAGGACTGGTACTCGTTGCGTCACCCTTCCTGGACCTCGGCGTACAGAGTAAGATGGACAGTTCCTTTTTCCACCGTCTTTACGTTACCAATCACAGTTGACCGGCACCTGTTTAAGGCTTTGTAAACCTAGGAGCGAGCAATCGTCTCAAAAATGTTCCAGCTGTCACCAGGATTCGAACCCGATACTTCCTACATTGTATTCAGACACGCTACCGACTGAGCTACCGCGGTCCAGATATTTCGCTTATACTAAGGCCTGCAGAGAGAGAGAGAGAGAGAGAGAGAGAGAATGAAGACTTAAATAGAGGAACCAACTTTGAATTTATAGAAGAGAAAGTCACTGTGGAAAATAATAAAAGGTAGAGCGATTAAAGAGAGGAAAAATTCATGGATTCTTGCATTACTGAGATTACTAAGATTCATTTCGCTGGATTACCAGAGAAAAAAAATAAGAAAACTCGCTGCGGGAATGACGTATGGCGATTAAAAAATGGAAAAAAAAATGTTTCCTACACTATTGTTACAACTATGAAATTTACTCTGCATTGAAAAAATAAATAAATAAATTAAATAATAAATAAAACAGAAACCCATTGCGGAAATAACAGATAGGACAGGAAAAAAATAAATAAATAAATGTTTGCTGCACTACTGTTACAGCTAAGATTCTTTCCCATGCATTACACAAAAAAAAAAAAAAAAAAAAAAAAGGAAATCCACTACGGAAATAACAGATACGGCGATTAACGAATGAAGAAAAAAATAAATGCCTCCTGCATTGCTGTGATTAATAACAGTCTTTTTTATGGCATTAAAAACAAATAAATTAATCAAACCATACAATATACACAAATAGGCCGCTGCGGAAACATCCATTCAACAATTACAGGAAAAAAAAAGTAAAAGTTCTCACAATCTCTTACAACCAAGACTTTTTTTTCCCCCAGATTATCACATTTTCCGTCAGGGATCTGAGGGGGCGGCGGAGCGTCATGAGGGGCGCCGCGCCAGCCATTACGCTCCCCCAAGGACTCAGCACAGAGGCAAGGGGAGGGAGCACTCGTATATTATTAGCGCCGCGGGGGATGAACGCTTCACTCATGCTTAATTAACACGCATCCCGCTCAGGTGAAGACGAGAACCACCTGGACTGCTAAAGGGAGGGAAGTAAGAGCTCCTGTGAGTTATCAGGTGAGCAAAGACGCCATTTCAGCTTTGCAGGTAAACTCGCGAATCAGCAGAACTAATAATGTTGAGAAAGGCAGCAGTTCCATGCCACTCAGGTGTGCAATGTGATCGGGGCATTTTCCTCTGGTTAAGGAAGGTGGCATTTCAACTTTCCAGGTTGTTCATTCAGTTCTCAGACACGAGGGACAAGGTGACTTGTGAACTGAAGAAAGACAACTCCTATATTACTTAGGTGACCAATTTAAATAGAGCGCTTTTCTCGTGAACAAAGGTGGTATTTCAACTTTCTAGATAATTAACTAATCAATTTTTTTTTTTTTGAGATAAACACGAGAAACAAAACGATTAATGAACTGGAGAAAAACAAAAGTTCCATATTGGTAAGGTGGGCAATGTGAAAAAGCTATCAGCTATTTTCTCAGGTGAACAAAGATGGCATTTCAATTTCCCAGGTGAATAAGTTGAACCACGAGGAACATCGTAACTAATAAACTGGAGACAGGCAGAATTTCTAAACCACTCAGGTGAACAATATGAACCAATCACAAGATACTTTTCAGGTGAACAAAGATGACATTTTAACTTTCCAGGTTAATAAATATATTCCTAATTATGCTTTTTCATCTTTCTGCGTCTTATATATAACAGAGGAACATCAAGACACCTAGAGAGTTAACTAAACTGACCAACCTATTCTGTCTGCCTCTCTAATGCAGGAGTTAACCAGTATTCTCAGTCATTCATCCCTTTCTCTGGTAAACTCTGGAACTCCCTGCCTGCTTCTGTATTTCCACCTTCCTCTGACTCGAATTCCTTCAAGAGGGAGGTTTCAAGACACTTATCCTTCAGTTTTTGACTACTGCTTTGGACACTTTTCTGGGAATGGCATCTCAGTTGGCTTTTATTTTTTATTTATCTATTTATTTATTTTATTTTTTTTTTTGTTGCCCTTGGCCAGTGTCCCTCCTACGTAAAACAAGAAAAAAAAACTTACGTTCCTTTTCTTCTCAAAGTTCATGAAAGCGAGAATGAAGGATATTTTGTTGTTTTCATTTTGCTCCCTGTATTTTTTTATCAGAGACATGAAGAGGTCAAAAAAAAAAAAAGCATATAAAACTTGTAAAAAGTAGTGTTTTTCTTTGTACAGACTAAATTAAAGGAGACGCTGGATGAGAGAAAACACTGAACACCAAACGGCAGACAAGAGACAAGACAAGTAAGT
>NW_026973675.1:307500-327500 GCF_035594125.1 Scylla paramamosain | reverse complement strand
TCCTTCCCACCTGAAGTCTACAAGAGCAGGGGAAGGAAAAAAGCAATATTAGCACTTTCCGTTTCCTCACCTGCCTCCTTCCCCTCCACCCCACTCTCTTTTCGCCTCCCCTTCCTCCTCCTACTCCTCTTCTTCTCTACCATCTCTTCTTCATCTCGTCTTTAAATATTCTGTCTTTCTTATCTTTTTCTTTTCTGTCTACGTGTGTTTCTTCGTTTCTCCTTTATCTTCTTCCTCCTCCTCCCTCCTCCGTTTTTTCTTCCTTCTCTTCTCTACATTTTTCTCTCCTCTTCACATAATTTTCACTCATAATGATTCTCAATTTTCTTCTCTTGTTTACATGTACTGTTTTTTATGTTTCTCTCCATCATATTTCTTCTTCTCTTCTCTATTGTCTTTTTTCTTTCATTCCCTCTTCACATTTTCTTTTCTTTTCTTATCCATGAGCTTCTTTTTTTATGCTTCTCCTTCTTTTCTTCTTCTTCCTCCATCCCCTCCTCCTCCTCCTTCTCTTTTATTTCTCTCTTTCGTCCTCCTACTCAGATCATCCTCATTCTTCCTTTTTTTTTCCTTCATGTCGATTTTCTTTCCCTCCTCCTCCTCCTCCTCCTCCTCCTCCTCCTCCTCCTCCTCCTTTGGTCATCACCTCCCTTTCCTCCAATAGAATTCTCTCCCACATCTCTTTAATTTCCATCTTTCCTTCTAGTCTCTACCCTTAGAATCCCTCCTCCCCTTCTCCTCCTCCATCAACATCCCTCTTCCTCCTTTCCTCTCAATCTCTATTTCTCCTCGTATTTGTAATTTTTTCCCTACTCCTTCTTTTCCTCCTCTTTTTTTCTTTTACTTATCTTCTTCACCTCTCTTTCTTACATTTTCCACTTAAGATTGTTTTTTTTTTTTTTTTACTCTTCTCACCAAACGGTTCTTCTTTTCTTGTTCCTGTTCTTCGTCACTCTTGATCATCATTTTTAACTTCCCTTCCTTATGCTCTCCATCTCTGGGTCTTCTCTTTCATACTCTCCTTCAAAAAACACAACTTTCTCCTCCTCCTCCTCTTCCTCCCCCTCCTACAGTTTCCACCCTTAGATATATTCCACCTCCTTCAAAAGCAGTTCTTCATCTTCCTCCCCCTCCAACAGTTTCCACCCTTAGATATATTCCTCCTCCTTCAAAAACAGTTCTTTATCTTCCTCCTCCTCCTCCTCCTCCTCTTCCTCCTCCCCCAAATATTTACTCCAATGACAAAAACTGGAGGCGACCCGTTTGTTCCTCTCCTCGACTCTCCCTTTGGCCAATAAAACGAATCACTTGACACACACACACACACACACACACACACACACACACACACACAGTGAGTCATGAGCTGGTTTGCTTGTTCGGTTAAGACGACTGATAAACAGTGAGAGAGAGAGAGAGAGAGAGAGAGAGAGAGAGAGAGAGAGAGAGAGAGAGAGAGAGAGAGAGAGAGAGAGAGAGAGAGAGAGAGAGAGAGAGAGAGAGAGAGAGAGAGAGAGAGAGAGAGAGAGAGAGAGAGAGAGAGAGAGAGAGAGAGAGAGAGAGAGAGAGAGAGGTGTTGTGTTCAGTGTATCCGTTATGAGTTTATCTTTATTTTGCAGAGTTGTGTGTGTGAGTGTGTGTGTGTGTGTGTGTGTGTGTGTGTGTGTGTGTGTGTGTGTGTGTGTGTGTGTGTGTGTGTGTGTGATGAAGGATGATAAAAATGTCAAGCTCTGGGTAACAAAAAACGCAAAAGAGGTGTTAGTTTATAATTTTACTCAGTATAATCTCTAGTCAGAATCAATAACTTTTTTTCATGTATTAGAGAAAAAAATCGTTCAAAAGCAGAAATAAATAAATAAATAAATACAATAAAAAACAAATAAAACAATGAAAGAAAATAAAGAGGCAAATAAAAATAAAATAATAAATAAAGGCTTCCTTCTATGTCGTACTTTAAAAGAAAACGGGAGGAGGAGAATGGAAAGAGACAGAAGCCAATTTATTTGTTTATTTATTTTATTTATTTATTTTTTTTTTTTTCTCTCTGAGGTGTGTTGATGTTCCTCTTCTGAAACACCTCAAGTCGTAAGCAGGATGAAACAGAGAAACAAAAGAGAATTGCAGACTTTACGAGTAGAAAAGAAAAGAAGAGAGAGAGAGAGAGAGAGAGAGAGAGAGAGAGAGAGAGAGAGAGAGAGAGAGAGAGAGAGAGAGAGAGAGAGAGAGTCCTAACATAACTTACATTAAAAGAGCTGTGCAAAACACGAAGACGCCTATAAAAACTAAATAAATAAATAAATGAAAAAAAACGAGAGGATATATTTTCCTATTTGTAGGTAATGCAACGCTGAAAGGACGCAGTGGAACAAAAGGCAGCGTTCAAGAATATGCTGTCACTGAGAAACATTGTGTCGAACAGCGCTCAAATACACATAAGAGTTACAGTGTTTAGAGTAAAGGAATGAGAGAGAGAGAGAGAGAGAGAGAGAGAGAGAGAGAGAGAGAGAGAGAGAGAGAGAGAGAGAGAGAGAGAGAGAGAGAGAGAGAGAGAGAGAGAGAGAGAGAGAGAGAGAGAGAGAGAGAGAGAGAGAGAGAGAGAGAGAGAGAGAGAGAGAGAGTGAGAGAGAGAGAGAATGTCCTAACGTAAAATAATATAATACAAATGAGAATTGTAGAGATAAACAGTAGAAGGGATGAGAGAAAAAACCTAATTTAACCTGAGAGAAGCTTAATTTAACCTGAGAGAAGCCTAATGTAACCTGAGAGAAGCCTAATGTAACCTGAGAGAAGCCTAATGTAACCTGAGAGAAGCCTAATGTAACCTGAGAGAAGCCTAATGTAACCTGAGAGAAGCCTAATGTAACCTGAGAGAAGCCTAATGTAACCTGAGAGAAGCCTAATGTAACCTGAGAGAAGCCTAATGTAACCTGAGAGAAGCCTAATGTAACCTGAGAGAAGCCTAATGTAACCTGAGAGAAGCCTAATGTAACCTGACATAAACACTCATATTTCCTCTGTGGACTAATGGCGAGGCGAGGAAGGTGTGTGTGGATTTGAACTGAAGTGAAAGACGAGTGATTTGAAAGTGGTGCCTCAAGAGTGGCTGTTCTTTTTGTCACTTGGAATGGAAGAAAGGGACGTGAGGCTTTACATTATATGAAAAGAAAGTTGACATTAAGAAACTGGAAGTGTTAGTGACTTTTGGAGGAGTTATTAATGTAAGGAGAAGAAGGTACGAGAAATACAGGTTAAGTCAACGGAAAGATAAACTAAAACAAGACAGCGGCCACAGACATACCAATCCAACAAGGTTTTACTTACTCGTTTATAGAATCTCACCTTCGCTTCCTTGATTCTCACCTCAGCAAGTGTAATCACAGGCCAATCACCTACACAAACAAGCAACTTCCCATATGGCCTCCATACTTATCTCTCACCTCACAAGCTTAACTACTTTACCTGCACTCTGATCACCATTGCATCCTAATCACTCACAATCTCACGACTTACACATTAATTCCATCCACTGAGTAATAATTTAACATTGTTTCCATTAGCAAACTCTTACCTTCACTCCTTCACGCCTCCTTCAGCGTCCCGCCACGAGTCCTCCACTCCTCAACCTCTCTCTCTCTCTCTCTCTCTCGCTGCTGGTGGTAACAGGGCCCGAGCGCGGACGACAGGCTGGAAGAACACGAGACAATGATTCATGTTCTGAAGCACTTCTGCGCCACACCTCCACTTAACAGATAAGACTCGAAATGAAATTGCACAGGTTCTCAAAGATATCTTTATGGTTCTAGTGACAGACTAACACGATCTCTATATTATTAACAGGAGAAACGCATTTGAGAGCCCGGCTAATCATCTATGTGGCATTTGAAAAAAAAAAAAAAAAAAGACGTGGTGAAGCAGCACAGCGTTACAGAGTACGTATGTAGCTGTACTCGTAATGCAAGTTTTTTTTTTTTTTTTTCTATCAGTGTTATTAACATGTGTGCGTTGGTATGTGTGCTGGCTTGTACAAGTAGTTATAGATTTACTAAAAATATCGTTTTTTTTTTCGTTTTTTTGTTTGTAGTTAACGAGTGTTTGAATGATTGTTAATCTCTCTCTCTCTCTCTCTCTCTCTCTCTCTCTCTCTCTCTCTCTCTCTCTCTGATACTACTAATACTACGACGTACCGAACACTACTATTACTACTACTAGTGCTACTACATCTGAATTAATATATATATATATAGAGAGAGAGAGAGAGAGAGAGAGAGAGAGGAGAGAGAGAGAGAGAGAGAGAGAGAGAGGAGAGAGAGAGAGAGAGAGAGAGAGAGAGAGAGAGAGAGAGAGATGAGAGAGAGAGAGAGAGAACATAAGAACATAAGAACATAAGAAATAAGGGAAGCTGCAAGAAGCGAGCAGGCTTACACGTGGCATTCCCTGTATGAAACACTCCTACCTATTTCCATCTGTTATCCCCATCCATAAACTTGTCTAATCTTCTCTTAAAGCTCTCTAGTGTCCTAGCACTAACTACATGATTACTGAGTCCGTTCCACTCATCTACCACTCTATTCGAGAACCAATTTTTTTCCTATCTCCTTCCTAAACCTAAATTTTTCAAGCTTGAACCCGTTATTTCTTGTTCTACCCTGGTTGCTGATCCTAAGAATTTTGCTTACATCTCCCTTGTTATAACCCTTATACCACTTAAAGACTTCTATCAGGTCCCCTCTTTAACCTACGTCTCTCTAGAGAATGTAAATTTAACCGCTTCAACCTCGCTTCGTAAGGAATACTCCTCATCCCCTGTATCCTTTTAGTCATTCTCCTCTGTACTGATTCTAATAGATCTATATCTTTCCTGTAATGTGGGGACCAGAACTGCACTGCGTAGTGTAGATGAGGTCTGACCAGCGCCAAGTATAACTTTAATATAACTTCCGGCCTTCTACTTTAAACACTCCTAAAAATGAATCCTAGTACCCTATTTGCCTTGTTTCTGGCTTCTATGCATTGTTTCCCTAGACGGAGTTCAGAGCTAACTATAACTCCTAAATCTTTCTCGTACCCTGTACCTACCAGAGTTTGGGTGTTTAATGTGTACCTATTGTGTGGGTTTCCTCTACCTACGCTAAGGACTTTGCATTTATCGATATTAAATTGCATTTGCCATCTATCCGTCCATTCATTCATTCTATCTAAGTCTGTCTGCAAGGCGATGGCATCCGCTTCTGACCTAATTAATCTACCTATCTTTGTGTCATCCGCAAATTTACTAACATCGCTACTAATTCCACTATCCAAGTCATTGATATATATTAGAAATAATAATGGCCCTAATACTGATCCCTGTGGCACCCCACTAATGACATGACCCCACTCGGATTTCGAGCCGTTTATTAGCACTCTCTGTCGCCTGTTACCAAGCCATGAC
This sequence comes from Scylla paramamosain, assembly GCF_035594125.1. Taxonomy (NCBI): domain Eukaryota; kingdom Metazoa; phylum Arthropoda; class Malacostraca; order Decapoda; family Portunidae; genus Scylla; species Scylla paramamosain. The sequence goes on along the minus strand of NW_026973675.1, from coordinate 322,069 downwards.
CCTATCCAACCTAACACCTTCCCATCTATCCCGTGCGCCCTAACCTTTCTCAGGAGCCTTTGATGGGGGCACCTTGTCGAATGCTTTACTAAAGTCCAGATATAAGATATCATAACTATCACCATTATCTACTGCCTCGTACACCTTACTGTAAAAACTTAACAAGTTTGTCAGGCAAGACTTCCCCTTCGTGAAGCCATGCTGTGACTGATTTATCAAGTTATGTTTGTCTAAATGTTCCCTAATGTTCCTGGCTATTATTGACTCTAACATTTTACCTACAACTGAAGTTAAGCTGACAGGTCTATAATTAGACGCTAAAGTCTTATCCCCTTTCTTAAAGATGGGTACTACATTAGCCTGCCTCCACATTTCTGGTACCTCACCCCGACTCCAGTGATTTCCTAAAGACAGAAACTAACGGCTCACTAATAATCTTTTTACATTCCTTCAGTACTCTGGGATATATTTCATCAGGTCCTGGTGACTTGAACTTTTTTAGCCTATCTATCTCCTGCTCCACTATCTCCCTAGTTATGGAAATATCCGTCAGCTTCTCATACTCATCTGCTCTAAACACCTGTTCACTATCTGGCATATCCTGCATGTTTTCCTGAGTGAAGACAGCTTAAAAAATAATCATTCAGAAGTTTACTAATCTCCTCCCCAGAACTAACCAGCTCCCCATCTGCTGCCTTTAATGGACCTACAGTATCCTTATTTTTCGTCCTGTATACCTGATAAAATCCCTTGGGGTCCGTCTTCGCCTGGCTGGGCTACCTTTAATTCATAATTGTCCTTAGCTTTCCTCGTTAACTTCCTGACTGTTCTAACTAATTCATTATACTGTTGTCCTTAAAACTTCCTCACCTGCCCTTAATCTCTTATATATACTTCTCTTACGCCCTATATAATGCTTTAACCTAGCAGTCATCCATTTAGGGTCATTTTTTTGTGATCTTATTGTTTTATTACGGGATATTTGCTAATTGACCTGTATGAACTTTATCTACGAAATATTTATACAATTCATCTACATTTACTTCACCTAAACCCCTCATCTCGTTCCCTACCATCCTCTCCCCTCCCTCATCAACTCGCCTCGACCTTACCTCTCTCATTTCAGAAAGAGAGAGAGAGAGAGAGAGAGAGAGAGAGAGAGGAGAGAGAGAGAGAGAGGAGAGAGAGAGAGAGAGAGAGAGAGAGAGAGAGAGAGAGAGAGAGAGAGAGAGAGAGGAAATATTTGTCACTTTTATAAATGATGCGTTATCAGATAAACTTGGAAATTTACCACTTTAAGAATTAACACGTCAGTGACACACACACACACACAGACACACACACACTCTCTCTCTCTCTCTCTCTCTCTCTCTCTCTCTCTCTCTCTCTCGATCTCTCTCTCTCTCTCTCGCTCTCTTGTGTGTGTGTGTGTGTGTGTGTGTGTGTGTGTGTGTGTGAGAGAGGACATGCATGGGTGGGCACAAGGAGTAGTAGTATTCATACACGCCAGAGTGAGCACCGCAACTAGATCTTTTTTTTGTGTTGTTTTTCCCACTCTACATAAAGTGTAATGATTCAAAATGACTTGGAACATTTCATTCCACATTTCCCTTACTGCATATTTATATGTAAGATTTACGCAGGGCAGTTATTTATTCTATTTATTTGTTTATTTTGTTTGTTTTTTTATTTATTTTTGTCAAAGTTTCATATTTCAGTGTTGTCTCTCTTGGATAATTAACAAGTAGAGCTTCCACATTATGTTGACAAAATTAGTAGTGTCAAATTAAAGTAACATTGTATGACGCTAAAATAAATAAAAAAAAAATCAATAAATAAAATAAAAGTACTTATTGCTTGCTTGGATGCTGCACAAGGTAACTCTTATACTAACTGTTAACGTATCTTGTGTGGTGAAGACTGGTGCTATTGCATTGTGTGTGTTGCAGCTGTTTACATGTGAAAGCTTTATTCATACACTATATTACAATATATATTTGTATCTTTTGCTTAATGTCAATATGTCTGTTTGAATAACTTAAGCTTATTAAGAATCTTACCTTATTACTAATTTGTTCCTGACTCTTGGACTTGTACCAAACAGGACGATTACCAAAAAAACTTTTCTCTATCAGAAATACAGAGGGTGTCCGAGTTACGAGGTAACGAGTTATGAATGTTCAGAGATACGAGCAGTCTACTCGCAAAATGAAACTGTGCTCTCGATATTGTTCTCTTGGCTAGCCTGAAGTTCAAATGTGGCACTATGCGCCATATTTAGCTAGTATGCTGCTTCGCCACTACCCACGCAGCACAGCCGCACAGCGAATAATAATAAATAAATAAATAAATAAATAAATAAATAAAAATAAATAAACAAATAAATAAAATTACCTGTCAATCCAAAAAGCAGTAAACAGCAGTCTGAAGCACAGCAGCACAGCAGCACACCATCATAAGGCACCATTGTCAACTGATGAGAGTGAAGCCAGTGCCTCCTCCCAGTACTTCCAAAATGAAAACACGTCACCAGTAGCCAGCGCTCACTACCTCTCAGGAAGGAACATCGCTCACCCATGCAGGTGGGGAGCATGTGCATCACCCCCAACCTACACCGGCAGTTCCCGCTCTTAGGCCCCCCCCTTTATTCCCAGTCTCCTCCCCCTCCTGCTTCCCATTCCTCCCCTGAAACCTACGCCCGCATCGCCTCGACCCCAACAGCGAGGCCTCACCAGGGGATTGGAGGACCACTTCTCACTCGTGGGGGGGTCAACACAGATCAAATGTAACAAGGCCACGTCTTTCGCATCCTGGACAACGATTAGTCTCTAATTCCCGTGAGAGGCACACAGTTCCCCACTACACACATTACAACCATGCAAAACATGTGGCTAACTATTCTCGCAGTTCTTACCATGTATCAGAAAACAACAACACACACAACAAAAAGATAGGATTCTTTAACTGTGGGGAATTTAATCACATGCAAGCAAGTTGTAGATTTGACCATAAACTCCAGTGCCAACAATGCCATTCCCTGGGACATAAAAACAAACTTTGTAGCTACTATTGTTAAAATCTTGGCGATGACGAACCTGCCGCTGTGAACTCAAAGAAGGATTCGCTAATTGTAGGACATATTAATGCACAATCATTGATATCAAGTTTAGATGAAGTAAAGTTATTGTTAACCGACAGAAGCATTGATGCTTTGTGTGAGTGAGACATGGCTGCATGCAGACACTCCAGGTGGTTATGTTCACATTGATGGAGATATGGTATTTAGATGTGACAATGGACGAGGAGGTGGTGGTCTGCATGCATGTAAAGAGTACTTTAAATCCTTCTCTCATTATACTAGGTGTGCCAGGACAGGTAGGAGTGGAAGACGTATGGGTTCAGATGCAATGCAGGAAGCTGCCTGCCGTTGTCATTGGATGTGTGTATCGACACCCTAAAGCTTTAGCCTCATCCTTTGACAACATACAGGAGGTTTTCAAGGTGGTGTGTTTGGCGAGGCAAAAGTGTTTTTATCTTGGCTGATTTTAATGATGATATGTTGATATAAGGAAATAGAATTAGCAAAATAATAAGAGATAAGTTGATTCAGTTTTATTAATAAACCCACAAGAAAAACCTGACATTGAGCTACTCTACTGGATCTTATTATAACTAATAAACCTGAGGTAGTTTTATCCCTTGACGTGGTCCCTCAGTTGAATTGCAGATCATGATCTCGTGTCCGTCGCTATAAATGTAAGAAAACCTCGCAAAATACCGGTGATAAAAAGCCTCCCTGATCTGAAGCACTGTGATAAAGACACTTTCTGTTTGCTGCTTTTATACAATGTGTATTGTATCAATAATGTGTTTTTAACTGACGACCTTAACAAACAAGTGTATAATTTTAATGAGGTTTTTAGTTTTCCTCTTGATGTGTGTGCCCCCTGTTGTGACTAAAGCTGTGAAACAACCACTTTGGTGGATAATAAACTATTTAATCTAATCTAATCTAATCTAATCTCTCTCTCTCTCACTCTCTCTCTCGTCTCTCTCTCTCTCTCTCTCTCTCTCTCTCTCTCTCTCTCTCTCTCTCTCTCTCTCTCTCTCTCTCTCTCTCTCTGTCACCGTGGTGGAAGATACTAGAGGTGGGTGTGGGAGAGGCTTGTTTGAGATTCCAAGTTGTGAGCGCCGCGTCCGTATGACAGCATACAAGCTGTTTTCCCTCATGATGCCCCGACATGGATCTGTAAAAATTAGGTTAGGTTAGGAACATGTTAAGTTAGGGTAGGAATGTTTTTTTTAAGCTTCCAGTGACAGATTAACAAGATTTCCGCATTAGTGGCAGGAGAAACACTATTTCAGTATGTTGTAGTGTAAGTTATAGGGTTTTTTTTAATGATGTTCTTATGGTTCAGATTAACAAGATATCTGCATCATTAACAAGAGAAACACCTTTTTAACGGGCTGTAGTTGCAAGGGTTTTTAATGTTTTTTTTTTTTTTTTTTTTTTTTTTTTTTTTTTTTTTTTTTTTTCGTAGTATTGACACCATCCGCGTCACCGTTCCCGCAAGACAGATGACGGCGCAAGTAGTCTGGCCTCCCAAGACAACCCTCATTCAGCGGTTGAGGGTCATGACAGCACACGCGGAGCTGAAACCATCCCCTTGAGTGTCGGCCCAACACACCACTCACTCTGGTGCCAAGGTTAAGAGTGGTGACTGCCTGAGTGGCGCTGCTTCCCTCAGTGCCTCGGTGGTTAGTGGCGCAGGGGAGCTGACGGACACGCTTTTGTAGGAGTGAGTTTCCTGAGTTTCTGAAGCGAGATATAGACCTTATGAACGTAGATATGTGTAGCGCACCGAAGATAAGGCGAAGCGCAGGCACACAGCAGGCAGACAGCGGGAGACAGCAGCAGCAATAGAGTTGTGTGCCGAGGTGTGGCACACTCAGATCGCGGAGCCATGAAGACAGGCGGGTCGCTGGTCGCTTTGTACTTCCTGGTGTTCGCGGGCAGTACCTCGTGATGTCCTAGTGCCTTCAATGTCTCCACTGTAGTTGTGTCAAAGAATTGTGTGGTTTTTCATGTATTTTCACGTGTTTCATGTGTTTATTTAGTGCTTGATCAAGATGTGAGAAACGGTACTCTCTGTGGTCCTTGCATGCAGTGACCCTGTGTGTTATTATCACTTGTACTGTGTTAATATACTTCATTTATTACGCGGTGATCAAAATATTGTATGTTGTGTGTGTTGATACAAGTGTTTAGTGATGGAGAGTGAGCGTCACTGTGTTACGTGTGGCTCTAAATGAGTCCTCCATATTATCTGAAACAATGTGTAATTCATTGTTTAGTGTACGATTTGCCTCATTCTATTCACTTGACTTGACCTGAACACTGGAATAAGTCATCATTTGCAGTCATTGCTATTAGCTTGCATGTGTAGGCACAACCTGAGTATTTGCAAACCACTAAGAGAGAGAGAGAGAGAGAGAGAGAGAGAGGTTTCTATAAAAGCATGGCTGCATTATTGCCAAACACTTCCGTGGTGACGCCTCCTCGCCTTGCAGGTTCTCGCAGGAGCCTCAGACAGCTTGTGCCGGGATCTTTTCACTGTAACGTGGGCTGTGGCGGCGGCGGGGGACAGGTGGCGTCTGTGAGATAAATAATCAGAGGTGGCACTCAGCGAGAACACGGCTCCCCCTCACCACCTCGCCTTCTCGCCTCCTGGCCGGGGATAAACACTTGACGCTAAACTTGCCCACCACAATATAGTGAGATGGAGCACTTCTGTGTGTGTGTGTGTGTGTGTGTGTGTGTGTGTGTGTGTGTGTGTGTGTGTGTGTGTGTGTGTGTGTGTGTGTGTGTAATCTGCAATACCTCCATTAATTTTTTCTCCTTCACTTCTTTCAGGTGAGCCATCTCTTCTATCCTTGGTAGTTACTTGTGTCTTGCCAGAGGCACTAATGGAGTCACTTCATCCTGTCAACTTTCCCTAATACATCTCAGTAACCTGCAGGTAGCCACTAAGTGTCACTGAGCCACAGCATTCATTCTTGCCCGTCGCCACTGCTGTCTTACTGGGTCGAGTCCCTCAGTCACTTCATTCCTTGAGAACTCTCTTACTCTGAGATCTAAGGCATTTATCTCTTCTTTGCTTCTTTCCACACATCCATACCCATTGTAGCTGCTTACTACACAATAACAAGTCTGTTTAATATACAAGCAATTCTTATCGTCTTCACATCTCGTTAATCTGTGCCCTTCATTCCCGCCAGCTTCTCTTGCTCTCTCACTGCATTCAAGTTCCCTATAAAAATGATGAGATCTCTGAGGAATGTCTCTCTTTCACTGCTTTTTTTACTCGTCCATCCTTTCATGTCCCCCCTTCAGTTATCCATCACAGCCCCTTCCTCTTCTGGAAGTCTACAGTGTGTATCAGAAATCTCTAAGGAGTTTCTCTCTTCTTCACTACTCTTCACTCGTATAGTTCCTTCATCCTTCGCGGTGTCTCTCGTCTTACCATTAGTTACCCATTGCAATCTCTTCACCGTTGAAAAACTCTACAAGTCTGCAAATGATTCCTCTCCTTGTCTTCCACTCCACTTCTTTTCTCTCATCTCTGGCTGGCCTCTCCTACTCTCGTGTTAGGTCTACTACACTCACTTCATTCCGTCAAATTTCTCTACTGAGTATTTGGAATCTGCAACGATCTTCTCTCTCCCTCTTCACTTCCTTCCACCCGCAGGCTCAGAAGGTCTATTGCTCATCAGCTGTTCCTTTCTTATATCTTTACTGCATTGACTGACTGACTAACCTCACTCGAAGCTTTCCTTTCCTCTCCCTTATTGATTTTTTTTTACTCTGACATCACAAGTCACCCAGTATTCTTTCCTCGCCTAACCAGGGCCGTTTCTGGCATTCTGGCGTCTCATGCGAAGGGCTTCTTGGTGCCCCTCTGTCGTGGAACTATGATAGATGGATTCCCAGCCCTCTAAGGGGGTTACAACCACTCCTTTCACATTTAAGTGTATCAATCTAGTAAATTCTGAGAGGAAAAAACCTGAATTCGTAAATATGATAGGCTACTTTCTTCAACGTGATTATGCACAAGACACAGTAGCAGTTTCTCTTCAAGTTTAGCAATTACAAAGTACACTAATATAACAGAGATAAGAATGAAAATGTGAAAAGTTTGAGAGATGAACAGACCCGAAGCAAGATACCATAGTCTGCCATGAGAGAGAACGACAGGAAGCCTTACCCGTAAGAGAAAACGGAAAGTAAAGGGCACACACTATAAAAATTACCCTCCATGTTATATCCTATATGTAAAGGTATTACTTCCAGAACTATTGAAATATGTGTAGAAAAAATAAATAAAAAAAATGATAATAGATAAAAATTTGACAACTGTTCATCCTAATCACATACAGTAATGCACAGACAAAGCTAAACTCAGCAAAGGCTCTCCTTTCACTTACTTCCATTGCCCCAACAAGACACTTAACATGTAGCAATTTCCCTTTCCCACAAACATTCTACCATAACTGCATCTACAATTGCTTACACAAACCTTTCTGCATGCCTTTTACTTTCATCTCATGGGAAACCTGAACTGAAAACCTTTTCCCCACGTATATTACTTTTCTCAAGTGTATTTGCCCTTATTAAGAACACTAACTGCTTAGCATGTCAAAACTCCGCCAAGCCTCGCCTCTCGCTCGCTGTCTCCTCCCTGCATCAGACAGACGTGTCAGCGCAGTGTTGCTCAGGCACAGGGGAAGAGCGCCGAGCTGTGCGGTGTCGGCTCCTCTGCTGATCCAGCCTGTCAACATGCAGACAATAAGTCCCCAAGAGAAGGCTAGATCTGCATCAGCCAGCAGTCCACTGATCACCGCGAATACAGTACGACACTGACAAAGAATGAAGTGTACGTGAGGCCTGCATATCACTGAAATAAATCACCCGTGGGCTTAAGCATGCTGGAATAAAATACAAACAAAATGTACAGGACAAACCATAAGTTATGTGCAGTGGTGCACTACAAAGACTCACATAAGAGTTGTGGCTGAGTGGCACTTTCCTATGAAGCACTAAAGAGGCAAACACTACGCACTAACATAATCCTTTACTTAACAAGACAGAAACCCACCGGTGCATTCCTTACATCAGCTCAGAGTGGGACTGTGCTATTTGTGCAACATGGAAAGAAAACAGCCAGACAAGTTTTTGGTGTATAAAGCATCACTACACCTCCTTATACAGTACTAACTGAGAGTAGGGCTGCTACTTACCAAATGTGCCTTCTAATCCTGCTTAAATCAACATTTAAATTGCTCATTATGACACTTACAAGAAATTATGATTAAAATATTATTACATACAGAATATTACTCATAAACACACAAAAAAAATATAAAAAAAAATATGAAGTGTTAAGGAAAAAAGGTGACAAATGTGCACTTATGTTTAAATATAGTCAATACATGCATTTGCATATATAACACATCAAGCCCATGTCACCATTCCTCACTAACTTCACTACGACACTACAATATATATATATATATATATATATATATATATATATATATATATATATATATATATATATATATATATATATATATATATATATATATATATATATATATATCAGACGCCTATTGCGCATTATTTTTGCTACTGGTGTGTACCTAAACTTGACTTAAACATTGTGATCCTTTAAACAAAATTAATAAAAAAAAATATGGATAGTGCTTTCAAAATCCTTTTTTTTTCTTTCCTTTTATTCGCATCCTTAAAAAGATCTATGAAAACAAATAGTTTTTTCCAAGTATTATTATTTTTTTCTTATTCACGTCCATTAAACAAAATTAATAAAAATAAATTGATAGTGGTTTTTTTTCTTACTCTCTTCCTCTTGTGTGTGTGTGTGTGTGTGTGTGTGTGTGTGTGTGTGTGTGTGTGTGTGTGTGTGTGTGTGTGTGTGTGTGTGTGTGTGTGTGTGTGTGTGTGTGTGTGTGTGTGTGTGTGTGTGTGTGTGTGTGTGTGTGTGTGTGTGTGTGTGTGTGTGTGTGTGTGTGTGTGTGTGTGTGTGTGTGTGTGTGTGTGTGTGTGTGTGTGTGTGTGTGTGTGTGTAAGAAGCATAAGATACTTTCTTGTCGTTCCGCTTATCTCTGTTTGCCGTCGCCTCTGTGTTCCTGCTGCGTCCACCTCTCACTACAGCCTGCAGTCATCTGCCTCACTTGTGCCTTCCTCAAGGAGACAGGACATCTGCTAAGCCGAGGGGAAGTGAAGCAAAGGAATGGAAACACACAAGAGGGTAAAGGAAATACTGTTGAACTAGAGATAAAATATATATATATATATATATATATATATATATATATATATATATATATATATATATATATATATATATATATATATATATATATATATATATATATATATATATATATATATATATATATATATATATATATATATATATATATATATATATATATATATATATATATATATATATATATATATACATATATATATATATATATATATATATATATATATATATATATATATATATATATATATATATATATATATATATATATATCATTAATGTTCTTCACAATCCAGATTTTTTATTTATTAATTAATTAATTAATAAATTAATTTATTTATTTTTATTTATTTATTTTTTTGCCTCCTACGAATTGCAAGTATTATCAAAGTAAACACAAGGTCAAATGAATCCAAGAATTCAAACAAAGACAGTAAAGAATGAACATGTTACTAAATTGGCTGCTCTTTCCCTATAACTGATTCATGTTACATTCATTCCAAAAAAGAACAGAAGGTAAAATGAACAAAAAAAATAAAATAAAAAGAGGTCTTTGATAGATATTAGTAAAGAGTGACTTGGACTTGAACTCGTTGGACTTTTCAGCGGCTTGAGGGGAGACATGTTGAGAGAGACTGGAGAATGACTGCTAGAAATGGAGGGGCTCTAGAATAAGATGTAAGCAAGTGGAAGAATGAGATAGACAGAGTGGTGAAGCATGTGGGATTGAGTGAATGGAAGAATAAGATGGAACATAAGAGTACTTTAGAGAGGTATAGAGAGAAAAAAAGGCCCCAATGTATGAAAAGAGGCATGAGGGAAGCCTGGTTGGTGATCATCTCTTCCGAGCAAGGGCTCAGTGTATGGATGTGAACGCAAGGAGTCACAGATGGTCTGAGTGTTGAAGCAAAGTGTGCCAGATGTGTGACATGGGAGAGGATGAGACGGTGGGGCATGTAGTGCTGGGGTGTGTGAAGTATGCCAGACACAGCGATGAGATGATGCAAGTGGTGCTGAGGGAACTGGGGAACGTCAGATTGGAGAAGAAAGGAAGGGGGTGGAAGGCGTTGCTGCCGGGACGGTGTGAGGAGACGAATGACAGGATGATTGAGGCTGTGAAAGACAAAACGTGTCGTGCTAGATGTAGTAGGAATTAGTGGTGTGAAACATGATGCCTGTTTTTCTGTTTGCTGCTATTTTCCGTTTCCCTACAAGAGTTGAAGCTATGAAGGCCTGGTTCAGGAATATTCTCCAGCCACCTGTAGCATCAACATCAAGATCAAGATCAAGCCACTGTGTTGTCATTGTGTTATTTTCCTTATTTGCTGTTGTTTCCCTTGTGTTTGTCTTCTTTATTGTTATTTTATCTTTATTTATCTATTTTTTTATGCCAGTTTTGTGAGGTTTGGTCTAGTTTTGGTCTGAGTGAGGAGAGAGCAGCCACAACGCCCGCCCTGAACGCCACTGAAGATAGAAACATGCAGGGACAGTGTGAGTGAGGGGGGGGGGCAGGAACGTAACAAAGTGAAACAATGACAGAGACAGAGAGAGAGAGAGAGAGAGAGAGAGAGAGAGAGAGAGAGAGAGAGAGAGAGAGAGAGAGAGAGAGAGAGAGAGAGAGAGAGAGAGAGAGAGAGAGAGAGTAGGTGACAGAAAGAGGCGGGGGAAAAAGAGAGAAAAAAAGAAAATTAAAGATAAAACATAAGGAGCATTGAGCGAGGGAGAGGAGCAGTGTGAGAGAGTGAGAGTGAGAGGGGAGTGGGTAGGTGACTACGACGGAAGAAAGAGAGAAATTAAGAGAATTTAAGATAGAAACATGGATGGACAGAGAGAGAGAGAGAGAGAGAGAGAGAGAGGGTGGGGGGGGACAGGGGGAATGCTTTCCAGTCAGTGAAGGAATGGATGAACTTTAAATGCTGAAAAGTAAGCAAGTTTTCAGACAAAGGGAAGACTCAGTACTGCCACATTTTTGGATGCAGCTGACTAGTAAATAACTCCACACAACAGGACACCTGACCGTTTTCTTTTCTGTGGCCTTGTATTTGACCAGTCGGGGGACCGTCAGTCACACGCGAGGGGCGCAGGTAACGTCCTGTCCTTGAAACAAACGTAAAAGTAGAAATGCCAACCAAACTCTGTCTGACTCAGTATGCTCACTACCATCTCTGACTGACGCCATCACGAAAGACAGATTCTTCAACAGTAGCGTGGTAGTTGTCTTGCAGCATTTAAAATCACCTTTATGTGGAGGTATGTCTGCTTCGAAATCCGGCATCAAATGTGCTTGGTGGTGGTGGTGGTGGTGGTTGTAGAGGTGGTGCTGCAGGTGGTATCAGCAGTGGCAGTGTGTGTGGTAGTGAACATGGCATTAGTTGTGGCAATAAATGTGGTGCATATGAACAGGTTTTCTTGTAACTGTTGTGGCTGTGGTGGTGTGATGACTGGAGCGGCGACAGTGTCACTGGTACAAGAGTTTGCGTGAAAAAGGTGCAAGAACACAAACGTTTCATTGCAGGAAATGTTGCTCTTCCATTGCGTGTTGGCTCTAAGGCGTCGCTGAGGCGGCGTCGCTGTACACTGCCAGATTAATGGTCCCTCACCCTTCACTCGCTGTCAGGTTATCTCGGATCGAGAGATTTCTTCACCCATGACACACAAGTAACGTCAGTCTACCGTTGGTGCATGTTAACTACATTTCCTTGTATATTGCTATTAAACTTAAACTGTTGCTACACAGATTTTGATATTTTTGCGTTCACTGCCAAGTAATAAAAGTTTGCAATCATTTAAAAGAAAAATCATTGACCGTAGTAGCATTTACCTTATAAATATTTTCTTCTCCCCATTACATATATTTCTCTCTTCTTTTCCTTGTCCCTTGCTTGGTGCCACTCGTGTGGGGAGAAGGCACAAGTCCCCAACGGAGGCTGTCACAACCAGATGGAAAGAAAAGAAAACCCAAGTGAAAACACCACAGTTCTTGACACTCCAGCCTCTCCAAGCTTCCTAACTCTCGCCCCTTGCTTGGCTTCAGTCACAGTAACAGTAACAACACTCATGATAAAACAGAACAGAGGAACGTGTACCTACAAACGCTGCAACCCAACACATCAGGGTACAAGAAAGTTCGCACTCCCGAGTCTTTATACACCTGTGGCGCTGCGGGGCCCTCACCATTCCGGCCAGTAGTTCCCGCCAGCGTGAGGAGTGCTTGGGAAGACTGCTGGAGCCGCCGCCACAGCTCATGATGCTAGAGAAGGGACATGTATGGTAGCCTGTCTGTGGCTGTTAGCGCCGGGCTGCCCACCACCAATATGGAGGCCAAAGAAAACTGAGAGGTGCAGGAAGAGGGCCAAGGAGAGAAGAATGGGAGGAGAGGCAACAGTGAAGGGAAACAGGTGAGAATCGTGAGGAAGATAACAGAGAGAGAGAGAGAGAGAGAGAGAGAGAGAGAGAGAGAGAGAGAGAGAGAGAAGGAGGAATAGAGTGACAGATGGGGAAAGCTGAGACCAAGAGTGACAAGGAGGAAAGGAGAGATGGAAAGGAAAGAAGGAAAAGAATGGAAAAAGAGCGTGATAATGAGGTAGAAGGAATAAGGAAAATGGCTATGTTAATAATGACTATGTTAATAAGGTGTGACAATAATCGCAACATTAAGCAGCATGACACCAGTGTGAAAAACAACACCCAATGACTGCTCATATAAAAAAAAAAAACGGTCAAAAAAAAGAGAAAAGAGAGAAAGATGATGGGATAGTGGAGAGAGAGAGAGAGAGAGAGAGAGAGAGAGAGAGAGAGAGAGAGAGAGAGAGAGAGAGAGAGAGAGAGAGAGAGAGAGAGAGAGAAAGCCAGGAGATGAAAGGAACATTGATACTTGAATACTGTTGTTGTTAGTTTCATGTACTTACAGTGAGGCCCAAAACTTTCCTGTGCACGTGGAATAACTGAGTTGCCGGTGACTGCTCGTCCGTCTAGAGGAGAGAAACGCCCGTTTTCGCTATCTTTCGTCCCCGACCGCTCACCACAGAAAACGATTCACAGCTTTACTCGGGGAAACTAAACTAGCTTTGTCTCCATTTACTTATCATCTTTCAGCACATAATCGCGTATTTTCATGAGGTTACAGGGCAGCCTTATCAAGGGGTCTTTAAATAGATGAATGTAGGGAGCTTGACTGAGGTGATTATTAATTACAGGCACTTCTATTATGAGATTTATGAGCCTTAAATAATTTAATTCGTAAAGTTGAACCCAGCACACACACACACACACACACACACACACACACACACACACACACACACACACACACACACACACACACACACACACACACACCTTCCTGTTAAACCTGAGTAAACACTGACAAGAGAAGAGAAAATAGACCAAAAGACAAGGATTGAATAAAACAAAGCACACAAGCAGAAAATAGAAAAAAAATGAGTGTAAGGTGACCACGATACATTGGGAACTGATGAGTGGAGAAGTGGTTTCCCTGTACACGAAGGCTAGCGGTCACACACACACACACACACACACACACACACGAGAGGTACACTTGCGTATGAGAACAATCCTTTCACTAATGCAAGGAGACAACAAGTGCCGCAGACACAGAGGAACACACCACGCAGCTTCACTGGGATCTGAATATTTGCAAGCGTCTCAGTGTCTCTCCTCGACTGCCTGTAACAGCCTCTAGTACATGTTGTGAGGGTTTTCAAGTTTTTAGCGGAGGTTCAACAAAGATTTTGTTTCATTATTCGAAAAAATACTCTTGAGATAGAAAGGTAATCTCTTTGTCTTTTGAAAACAGTCCTTATGACATGACAAGGCGCTACAGATCAAAGGCTGTGGTCTGCTGCTGTCTGTGAAACTCGTGACAGTGTGGACGATGCAGGAAGTCTCACACCTACCATTCCTCTTACTGATGGGCAGCAGGGGGCGTTAGACAAGGGGAAGTGACATTAATTGCTTCATTCTAAACGCCACAACAACGGGATCAAAAGGCGCCACGCGGCAAAACTGCTGAGAAACAAAAAATACTAAAGATACGATGAAATATAACCGAAAAAAAAAAAAAAAGCACGAAAGCAGTTTCATGGTGAAACACAAGAGATCATTTTAAAGAAGACAAGGCAAAGGAAGGGGTGAGGGAGGACAGCTCTTAGGAGAAAATGAAGGTTGAACAACGCAAAGCACGAAGTGAAGGGGAT
>NW_026973675.1:282500-297500 GCF_035594125.1 Scylla paramamosain | reverse complement strand
GCCCCCAACACGGCTTTTATTGCTAAAAGATTTATTTGACATTCCAGGGAAGCAGCAGAGAGGCAAACAGCGTGAAGGAAGCCAGCAAGACAGAGGCAGGCAGCCTCAAAGAAGGCCACCAAAACAGAGGCAGGAACCCTCAACCAAGGTGTGTTGCACTCATCACTGTTGCAAAAAAAAAAATATATATATATATATATATATATATATATATAAATATATATATATATATATATATATATATATATATATATATATATATATATATATATATATATATATATATATATATATATATATATATATATATATATATATATATATATATATATATATATATTTATATATATATATATATATATAATATTATATATATATATATATATATATATATATATATATATATATATATATATATATATATATATATATATATATATATATATATGTATATATATATATATATATATATATATATATATATATATATATATATATATATATATATATATATATATATATATATATATATATATATATATATATATATATATATATGTGGAAGGTTGTGTTGAGTTGATAGTTGGAGGAATTGAGTTTTTCGGGCATTGAACAATACCAAGTTTGCTCTGCTCCAATTAGAAAGTTTAGAAAGATCAGAAGTGAGGCATTCCGTGGCTTCCTTGCATGAACTGTTTACTTCCTGAAGAGTTGGATGTCTATGAAAAGACATGGAAAAGTGCAGGGAATGGAAGTGCAGCATGGAAGTGGATAGGACAAGATGTTTGGTTTAGAAAATCATTGATAAATAATAGGAAGAGAGAGGGTGAGAGTACAAAACCCTGAGGAACACTACTGTTAATAGATTTAGGAGATGACCGTCTACCACAGCAGCAA
This sequence comes from Scylla paramamosain, assembly GCF_035594125.1. Taxonomy (NCBI): domain Eukaryota; kingdom Metazoa; phylum Arthropoda; class Malacostraca; order Decapoda; family Portunidae; genus Scylla; species Scylla paramamosain. Next base: position 296,603 of record NW_026973675.1, on the reverse strand, counting down.
TACAACGGTCAGAAAGGAAACTTTAGATGAAGTTATAGAGAGAAGGATAGAAGCCGTAGGAAGGTAGTTTAGAAATCAAAGCTTTGTGCCAGATACATCCAAGGCAATAGCCAAATTTTCACCAAAATCTCTCAAAGAGGATGACCAAGACTCAGAAAGGAAAGCCAGAAGATCACCAGTAGAGCGGCCTTAATGGAACCAATAGTGGTGATTAGATAGAAGGTTGTGAAGTGATAGATGTTTAAGAATCTTCCTGTTGAGGATAGATTAAAAAACTTTAGACGAACAGGAAATTAAAGCAATAGGACGGTAGTTTGAAGGATTAAAACAATCACCATTGTTAGAAACAGGCTGAATGTAGGCAAACTTCCAGCAAAAAGGAATGGTTGATGTTGACAGACAGAGTTGAAAAAGTTTGACTAGGCAAGGTGTAAGCATGGAACAATAGGAGGGATTCCTTCAGGTCCATAAGCCTTCCGAGGGTTTAGGCCAGCGAGGGCATGGAAAACATCATTGTGTAGAATTTTCAATAGGTAGCATGAAATAGTCAGAGGGTGGAGAAGAGTTAGGAACAAGCCCTGGAGACAATTTTGGTTAGGTGCCAGAAGTCACGAGGGAGTTAAATCTTGAAAGATTTTGACACTTTCTATTAATGAAGGAGTGTTTGGCTAGTTGGAGAACAGACTTGGCCTGGTTCCAAGCAGAAATATAAAGTGCATGAGATTCTGGTGATGGAAGGCTAAAGTACCTTTTGTGGGCCACCTTTCTATCATGTATAGCACGAGAACATGCTGCGTTAAACCAAGGTTTGGAAGGATTAGGTGGAGAAAAAGAATGAAGAATGTACACCTCCGTGCCAGACACTATCACCTCTGTTATGCGTTCAGCACACAAAGACGGGTCTCTGTCATGGAAGCAGTAGTCATTCCAAGGAAAATCAACAAAATACCTCCTCAGGTCCCCCCCAACTAGCAGAGGCAAAACGCCAGTGGCACCTCCGCTTAGGGGGATGCTGAGGAGAGATTGGAGTGATAGGAAGAAGATATGAAATTGTGATTGGAAGAGTCCAATGGAGAAGAGAGGGTAACAGCATAAGCAGAAGGATTAGAGGTCAGGAAAAGGTCAAGAATGTTGGGCGTATCTCCAAGACGGTCAGGAATATGAGTAGGGTGTTGCACCAATTGCTCTAGGTCGTGGAGGATAGCAAAGCTGAAGGCTAGTTCACCAGTGAAGGAAGATGTCACGTGTGTTTTTCTAACTGAACATTAATTGTGCTGATTGAATATTAGTTGTGTTTATGAACCTGGTATTGTCTTTGTTCGTGCATGCTGATTGCGTTGATCAATGAATATGTTGAAGAGACATAAAGTGATACCAAGTAATTTTAAACGAATTGAGGATGAATGCCAGTGGGAAATTTTGACTTGTAAGACATGTAAATAATTAGTAGTTACCAATTAAAATATGAAAATGTTTGTGAGTTTTCCAGTAGCTTTTATGTACCATATCCATACAGTATCTTGGACCACGACAGTGTGGTGTGTGCTGTGCTTGCTGGACTGTGTAATCCCATCCACTATTGGTGGCTGTTGATGTGGTGTGTGATGTGCTTGTTGGCCTGTGTAATCCCAAACAGTGTTGCTGCTGGGTGACTGGCTGGTGTGTGGTGTGCAGTGTAGTGTGGTGTGTGATGCACTTGTTGGCTTGTGTTATCCTGTACACTGCTGCTGGGTGACTGGCTGGTGTGTGGTGTGCAGTGTGATGTGCTTGTTGGCCTGTGTAATCCCAAACAGTGTTGCTGCTGGGTGACTGGCTGGTGTGTGGTGTGCAGTGTAGTGTGGTGTGTGATGCACTTGTTGGCTTGTGTTATCCTGTACACTGCTGCTGGGTGACTGGCTGGTGTGTGGTGTGCAGTGTGATGTGGTTGTTGGCCTGTGTAATCCTCTACACTGCTGCTGGCTGACTAGTGTGTGGTATAGTGTTTGGTGACGTGGTGATTTTTTTTTTTTTTTTATGTAGTAGAGACATTGGTCAAGGGCAACAAAAATAAAAAAATAAATAAAAAAAAAAAGCTCACTAAGATGCCAGTTACCGAATAGGGTCCGAAGTCTTAGTAAAAAAAATTGAAGGATAAGTGTCTTGAAACCTCTCTCTTGAAGGAATTCAAGTCATAGGAAGGTGGAAATACAGAAGCAGGCAGGGAGTTTCAGTCTACCAGAGAAAGGGATGAATGATTGAGAATACTGGTTAACTCTTGCATTAGAGAGGTGGACAGAATAAGGGTGAGAGAAAGAAGAAAGTCTTGTGCAGCGAGGCCGCGGAAGGAGGGGAGGCATGCAGTTAGCATGAACAGAAGAGCAGTTAGCATGAAAATAGCGATATAAGACAGCTAGAGATGCAACATTGCGGCGATGACAGAGAGGCTGAAGAAAGTTAGTTGAGGAGAGAAGTTGATGAGACGAAAAGGTTTTGATTTCACCCTGTCTAAAAAAGCGGTATGAGTGGAGCCCCCGCAGACATGTGAAGCATACTCCATACATGGACGGATAAGGCCCTTGTACAGTCAACAGCTGGGGAGGTGAGAAAAACTAGCGGAGACGTCTCAGTGTGGTGTGGTTTGTGCAGTACATTGTGGTGTTGTGTGATGTTGTGCAGTGTGGTGTGGTGTGGTGTGATGTGGTGAGGCGTGGTGTACTGTAGTGTGATGTGATGTGGCGTGACACAGTGTGGTGTGGTGTGGTGTTGCGTGGTGTGGTGTGGTGTGGTGTGGTCTGGTGTGGTGTCTTGGTGAAGTGTAGTGTGCTGCAGTGCAGTGTGGTGTGGTAAAGTGTGATTTGGTGTGGTGTGGGATGGTGTAGTGTGATGGAATGTGGTGTGGTGTGATGCAGTGTGGTGTGGTGTGGTGCAGTGTGGTGCATTGTGGTGTGCTGTGATGCAGTGTGGTATGGCGTGGTGTGATACAGTGTTGTGTGGTGCAGAGTGAAGCAGTGTTGTGTGGTGTGGTGCATTGTGGTGTGGTGTGTTGTGGAAGGGCATGGAGTGGTGTGAGGCAGTGTGGTGTAGATAAGTGTGGTGGAGAGTGGTGTGGTGTTGCGTGATATAGTGTGGTACAGAGTGATGTGGTGTTGTGGTGTGGTGTGGTACAATGTGGTGTAGTGTGATATGGTAGTGTGGTTTGGTGCATTATGGTGTGGTGTGATCCAGTGTAGTGTGTAGTTCCTCCTCCTTTTCTGTTACCTTTCTTGGTTTTCTGTTAATGAAGGGCAGCTAACATTTGCTTATTGAATGAAAAAACGAAAAAAAAATTTAACGAAAAATAAAGAGAGATGTTATGTCCGGAAATAACGCGCGCGCTTGTGTGTGTGTGTGTGTGTGTGTGTGTGTGTGTGTGTGTGTGTGTGTGAACAGAATTTCAGTGCAAGTAAAAAAAAATCGCCTCCATCTCTGCAGCTTTGCCTGAGCTTCCTCCTCCTTCCCCTCCTTGTCATTCTAATTCAGCAGTGCAAGGACCCAAAGATTTCATTCTTTTCAGGTTATGGTTATGAGTATATCGCTGGCAACTTGCACCACATCCTCTCTCTCTCTCTCTCTCTCTCTCTCTCTCTCTCTCTCTCTCTCTCTCTCTCTCTCTCTCTCTCTCTCTCTCATTGCATCTTTTATTCTTATTTGTCTGTTCACTATATATTTAATAATGTTTTCCATATTTATTATCTTTATTATACCTTACAACACACACACACACACACACACACACACACACACACACACACACACACACACACACACACAGACACACACACACACACACACACACACACACACACACACATAAAGAGTTTTCCTGTTATGCAGTGACTCAAGCAGTAGGTTGAAAGAGTTGATACACGTAGTTTCGTAGAGCACTCTCATGTGAGTGTGTGTGGTGTCACATGAGGGAAGCAGGTGTGCTGTAGGCTGACAGCCGTTTTGGGTAAGTAGAGAGAGAGAGAGAGAGAGAGAGAGAGAGAGAGAGAGAGAGAGAGAGAGAGAGAGAGAGAGGAGAGAGAGAGAGAGAGAGAGAGAGAGAGAATGTGTAAGGGATTAAGAGATTAATACAGAGACAGACTAGTTGCGGAGATGTGAATAGGTGATGATGCTCTGAGCGAGCCCCGTTATGGCACGGGCGTGGGCGAGATGATGTGCATGGGCGGAGAAAGTGGCAGGAGTGTGGCAATGGGCGCGGCTGTGGCAGAGGCAGGGGATGGGTAGGAGCGAAGTCCTTCCCTCCCCGGCCCGTTAGTCAAGGCCCAGTGTTGCCAAATCTACCGATAAACATGAAAATCTACTGGATATTTGATGAATCTACCGATATACCGAATGATTTCGAAAATAAGGTCAAATATATTGGATTTTCGATCAGACCTACCGAGAAATCTACTGATATTCAGCGTCATGAGAGAGAGAGAGAGAGAGAGAGAGAGAGAGAGAGAGAGAGAGAGAGAGAGAGAGAGAGAGAGAGAGAGAGAGAGATGTGGGGGGTGGTGGAGTGCGGGGGTGTCGTGACTAACTGAACGTGTCTTGTTCATGTGCCGATTCTAGCCTGACGAACAACAACAAACCGGTTTGTTGTTGTCACTGGCTCGGCCCTCGGTCAGTACATGTGTCTCAGTGTCTGCAGGCTGCACCGTTCCCAAACACCTAAGCCTACTCCCACGCACCTGTAAGTCTTTAGATAATATATTTCATCCGTTTTGAAATTTAATTTTTGTATTGATTTAAAAATAGAGCCTCAAATATTAGCGGGCTGCATCGTTTGTGAAGGAAGGTAGGTGGTGCGTGTGTTACTTTTTTTTTTTTTTAATGTAGTTGGGACACTGGCCGAGAACGACAAAAATCCAATAAAAAAATAAATAAATAAATAAATAAAAGCCCAGTGATGTATCAGTCCCAGAAAAGGGTAGAAAGTGGTAGACAAAAATTGAAGGATAAGTGTCTTGAAACCTCCCACTTGAATGAATTTAAGTCATAGGAAGGTGGAAATACAGAAGGAGGCAGGGAGTAGAGAGAGGGATAAATGATTGAGAATACTGGTTAACTCTTGCATTAGAGAGATGGACAGAATAGGGGTGAGAGAAAGAAGAATGTCTTGTGCAGCGAGGCCGTGGGAGAAGGGGAGGCATGCAGTTAGCAAGATCAGAAGAGCAGTTAGCATGGAAAAAGCGGAAGAAGACAGCTAGAGATGCAACACTGCGGCGATGAGAGGGAGGCTGAAGACAGTCACTGAGAGGAGAGGAGTTGATGAGACGAAATAATTTTGATTCCACCCTGTCTAGAAGTGCGGTATGAGTGGAACGCTCTGCCTCAGAGAAGTAAAGCATACTCCATACATGGACGGATAAGGCCCTTGTACAGAGTTAGCATCTGAGGGTGGGGGAGAAAAACTGGCGGAGACGTCTCAGAACACCTAATTTTATAGATGATGTTTTAACTAGAGATGAGATGTGAAGTTTCCAGTTCAGATCATAAATAAAAGACAGACCGAGGATGTTCAGTGTAGAAGAGGAGGGCAGTTGAGTGTCATTGAAGAAGAGGAGATAGTTGTCTGGAAGGTTGTGTCAAGTTGATAGATGGAGGAATTGAGTTTTTGAGGCACTGAACAATACCAAGTTTGCTCAGGCCCTATTACAAATTTTAAAAAGATCAGATGTCAGGCATTCTGTGGCTTTCCTGAGTGAAATGTTTACTTCCTGAAAGGTTGGACGTCTATGAAAAGACAATGGAAAAGTGCAGGATGGTATGTATCATCAGCGTAGGAGTGGATAGGACAAGAAGTTTGGTTTAGATCCCTAATGAATAATAAGAAGAGAGTGGGTGACAGGACAGAACCCTGAGGAACACCACTGTTAATAGATTTAGGAGAATAACAGTAACCGTCTACCACAGCAGCAATAGAACTGTCAGAAAGGAAACTTGGGATGAGGTTACAAAGAGGATAAAAGCCATAGGAGAGTAGTTTGGAAATCAAAGCATTGTGCCAGACTCTATCAAAAGCTTCTTATATGTACAAGGCAACAGGAAAAGTTTCACCAAAATCTGTAAAAGAGGATGATGACAAAGACTCAGTAAGGAAAGCCAGAAGATCATCAGTAGAGCGGCCTTGACGGAACCCATACTGGCTATCAGATAGAAGGTTGTGAAGTAACAGATGTTTAAAAATCTTCCTGTTGAGGATATATTAAAAAAAAAAATTAGATAGACAGGAAATTAAAGCAATAGGATGGTAGTTTGAGGGATTAGAACGGTCACCATTTTTATGAACAGGCTGAATGTAGGCAAACTTCCAGCAAGAAGGAAAGGTAGATGTTGACAGACAGAGATGAAAGAGTTTGACTAGGGAAGGTGCAAGCACAGATGCACAGTTTCGGAGAACAATAGGAGGGACCCCATTAGGTCCATAAGCCTTCCGATGGGTTAGGCTAGCAAGGGTATGGAAAACATCATTGCAAAGAATTTTAATAGGTAGCAAAAAGTAGTCAGAGGGTGGAGGAGAGGAAGGAGCAAGTCCAGAATCGTCCAAGGTAGAGTTTTTAGCAAAGGTTTGAGGGAAGAGTTCAGCTTTAGAGATTGATGTGATAACAGTGGTGCCATCTGGTTGAAATAAAGGAGGGAAAGAAGAAGAAGAAGCAAAGTTATTAGGGATATTTTTGGTTTCATGCCAGAAGTCACGAGGGGAGTTAGATCTTGAAAGATTTTGACACTTTCTGTTAATGAAGGAGTTTTTAGTTAGTTGGAGAACAGACTTGGCATGGTTCCATACAAAGTTATAAAGTGCATGAGATTCTGGTGATGAAAGGCTTAAGTACCTTTTATGAACCACCTCTCTATCATGTATAGCACGAGAACAAGCTTTGGTGAACCAAGGTTTGGAAGGTCGAGGAAAAGAGTGAGGAATTTATGCCTCCATGCCAGACACTATCACCTCTGTTATGCGCTCAGCACACAAAGACGGGTCTCCGACACGGAAGCAGTAGTCATTCCAAGGAAAATCAGCAAAATTCCTCTTCAGGTCGCCCCAACTAACATAAGCAAATCGCCAGCGGCACCTCCGCTTATGGGGATCCTGAGGAGGGATTGGAGCGATAAGAAGATATGAAATTGTGATCGGAGGAGCCCAATGGAGAAGAAAGGGTGACAGCATAAGCAGAAAGATTAGAGGTCAAGAAAAGATCAAGAATGTTGGGTGTATCTCCAAGACAGTCAGGAATACAAATAGGGTGTTGCACCAATTGCTCTAGGTCATGGAGGATAGCAAAGTTGTAGGCTAGTTCACCAGGATGGTCAGTGAAGGGAGAGGAAAGCCAAAGCTGGTGGTGAACATTGAAGTCTCCAAGAATGGAGATCTCTGCAAAAGGGAAGAGGGTCAGAATGTGCTCCACTTTGGAAGTTAAGTAGTCAAAGAATTTCTTATAGTCAGAGGAGTTAGGTCAGAGATATACAGCATCAACAAATTTAGTTTGAGAGTGACTCTGTAGTCGTAGCCAGGTGTTGGAAAACTCGGAAGGTTCAAGAGCGTGAGCACAAGAGCAGGTTAAGTCATTGCGCACATTAACGCTACATCCAGCTTTGGATCGAAAATGAGGATAGAGAAAGTAGGAGGGAACAGAAAAGGGGCTACTGTCAATTGTGTCAGACACCTGAGTTCCAGTGATGAAAAGAAGATGAGGTTTAGAAGAGGAGAGGTGGTGTTCTACAGATTGAAAATTAGATCTTAGACCGCGATTGTTGCAGAAGTTAATGAAGAAAAAGTTGAGGGGGGGGGTGTCAAGACACTTAAGGTCGTTGTCAGAAGGGCAGTCCGACCTGGGGACATTTGTGGTCACCTCCTCAGATGGGGACTCCGAGGCTGGTGTAGGAGTCGCCATGATAATTTTGAAATTTTGAGTGAAGGGTGTGTGTGTTATTAGGTGCTTGTAGTTTTGTGTGGAGGAAGAGAGTTGTCTTTAGAGGGCAGGCTGTGACTGCCCCCTTGTGTTGTGAGACACAAAGGGAAACGTTCAGTGAGGTCACAGCTGGGCTTAGTGATAAGTTCACAGCACACCCTGAACAGTGCTGCACACCTCACTGGGAGTAATTATCGTTTCGGCAGGTGCTTACTGCCTCCTCCTGTGTACTGCCTCCTCCTCTGTATGTGTGTGTGTGTGTGTGTGTGTGTGTGTGTGTCCATGTCTTTGTGTATGTGTGTGTGCGTTTGTCCATGTTGATTTGTGTGTGTGTGTGTGTGTGTGTGTGTGTGTGTGTGTGTGTGTGTGTGTGATTCATGTATGGTCGTCTGCTGATCTTCCAGCCAGCCATTCCGCTACAGAAGGAGCTCAGAGTTCATAGTGGCAGATCTTTTGGGTAGGACTGAGACCACTGACACACCACACACCAGAACAGCGAGGTTACAGGCCCTCAGGTTACATCCCATACCTACTTGCTGCTAAGTGAATAGGGGCTACACATTAAGAGGTTCGCCCATTTGCCTCGGCGCGCCCGGGATTCGAACCCAGGCCTTCTTGGTTGTTAGCCGAGCGTGCTAACCTCTACACAACACGGTGTGTGTGTGTGTGTGTGTGTGTGTGTGTGTGTGTGTGTTTGATTTTTTTTTTTTTTTTTATGTAGGAGGAACACTGGCCAAGGATAACAAAAATCAAATAAAAAAAAAAGCCCACTGAGATGCCAGTCCCCAAAAATGGTCCAAAGCGGTAGTAAAAAAAATTGGTGGAGAAGTGTCTTGAAACCTCCCTCTTGAAGGAATTCAGGTCATAGGAAGGTGGAAATGCAAAAACAAGTAAGGAGCTCCAGAGTTTACCAGAGAAAGGGATGAATGATTGAGAATACTAGTTAACTCTTGCATTAGAGAGGTAGACAGAATAAGGGGTGAGAAAAAGAAGAAAGTTTTGTGCAGCGAGGCTGCGGGAGGAGGGGAGGCATGCAGTTAGCAAGATCAGAAGAGCAGTTAGCATGAAAATAGCGGTAGAAGACAGCTAGAGATGCAGCATTGCGGAGATGAGAGAGAGGCTGAAGACAGTCAGTTAGAGAAGAGGAGTTGATGAGACGAAAAGCTTTTGATTCCACCCTGTCTAGAAGAGCAGTATGAGTGGAACCCCCCCAGACACGTGAAGCATACTCCATACATGGACGGATAAGGACATTGTACAAAATACTTGAAAAAGCAATAGCAAAGAGACTGACTGCATTAATAGAATCTTTCAACCTGCTTTCAAGCAATCAGTTTGGATTCCGCAAAAAATAAATCCACAGAAACAGCAATACTGAAGTTTACAAGTGAAATATACAAGAATATGGAGAGAAAGAACCATGTAGTAGGGGTTTTCTTGATCTGAGTAAAGCATTTCACTCTATTGATCATAACATATTATTAGACAAGCTAGAAAACATTGGAGTTAGAGGATTACCACTAAAATTGTTTGCTAGTTACCTGTCAGGTAGGAAACAGTCTGTATTTTGTAACAATTAAATGTCAAATAAAAAAAAAAAACTATTATTAAGGTGTGCCACAAGGTTCTATATTAGGTCCTATATTATTTCTGATATACATCAATGATAAATGTAATGTTAGTGATATGCTTAGTTACGTTCTATTTCTCGATGATACACGCCTTCTTCTAACAGATAATGATTTGTGTAACTTAAATGTAAAATTAACTCAAGAATTGCATAACATATTCAAATGGGTAACCGCAAATAAATTAACAGTAAACATTAATAAAACTAACTTCATATTGTTTCAAAGACGCTCTGTTGTCAGTAATTTCGGAACAGTTTCCTATGGAGGCTAAGCTTAATCATGTTTCTTCTACAAAATTTTTAGGAGTTATTATTGATGAAAATTTTAACTGGAAAAAGCATATACAGTCGGTGTGCTCAAACTTATCAAAAACTTGTGGAATTTTATTCAGAATTAGGTACAATGTAACAAGTGAAGCCTTACGCAGCTTATATCATTAATTATGTTATCCATACCTTATTAACTGTTCATCGATCTGTGGCTGTACTTGGCCTACGGTTGTGAATGATGTCTTTGTAGCACAAAGGAAAATAGCAAGAACCATTGTCTTTAAAAGTAAATACGACTCCACCGACTTACTGTTTAAGGACTTAAATATACTAACTTTTGACCTCTTAAAGAAATATTTCATAGTGCTGACCATATATAATAATGTTAATGGTAATGATTCAAATAGCATAATGTCTAATGTATTCCACCATAGCCAAGGTACCCGAGGAAATCATAATAATATGATTTGCCCACAAGCAAGAACTAGTCTGTATACATTTTTCCACACACTGTGTTGCTCCTAAAGTATGGAACGTATTGCCTGACGATAGAAAAAAAAAAAAAAAAGTTTTTTCAATATTTTCAAAAGTAAAATGAAAAAGTTCCTATTTAGTAGTCTAAGTCAAAACTAGGATCTGTATTAAAGTTTTAGTATTTTTTGTACACATGAATGATGTAGCTTGTTACAAACATTACTTATCTTAAGGATATTAGCTCCTAAAAAATGGTGCAATAATATTATTTATTTTCTACTGTTCTATATGATTTGTATTGTTGCCCTGCCCTCTATATAAGTTGCATTTATATGTATATCACTCCTCTGTCTGCTAGGGAGCCTCGGCTCAGCGGGCTAGTGCCCCATTAATCATGTAATGCTTCTTCTCTGTAAAAAAAAAAAAAAATGCTACTCTGGACAATAAACAATCAATCAATTAAATTTAAAAAAAAAAAAAACAAAATTAAGTTAGCAGCTGGAGGGGTAAGAAAAACTGGCGGAGACATCTCAGAGCACCTAACTTCATAGAAGCTGTTTTAGCTAGAGAGGAGATGTGAAGTGTCCAGTTCAGATTATAAGTAAAGGACAGACCGAGGATGTTCAGTGTAGAAGAGGGGGACAGTTGAGTGTCATCCTCTTCGACACTGAACATCCTCGGTCTGTCGTTTACTTACAAAGGACAGGTGTGTGTGTGTGTGTGTGTGTGTGTGTGTGTGTGTGTGTGTGTGTGTGTGTGTGTGTGTGTGTGTGTGTGTGTGTGTGTGTGTGTGTGTGTGTCACTTGGGTGTTTTTACAATGCCGTTTCCCTGATCCAGAGGGGTGAGATGGTACCTCTCTTTGAACAGCCTGTCTGTTGTCCGCCTGTTGGGACTGGCTGGGTTCTGAGCACAGCAAGGGACCTGCGGTAAATTTGTGTGTGTTGGCTTTTATTTTCAATATCCTTTCTTTTGTTTTTCAGTGTGCTCCTTTTTCTTTCTGTTTTCTTCATTATGTATGTTTTTATTTGAATTTCAGGAGTGACATTTTGTTTTCTACAATTAGCATGTATTGTCATCTTATTGACGGAGTCTACCTTGAAAAGGAACACGTTTTCTTAGTGTCCCCCATGTTCCGGTTACCTGCCTTGCGGACATTATTCTTAATATTGGTTATAAGTTAGTGTAAGGCTTATTTACTCATTTTATATCATGTAGTATTATTCTCTTCATAACTTAAGTTCTCTATATCTTTTTATGTATAAGGGAGGAAATATTTTGAGGTGGAGATGTGTTGAAACAAGGGGAGATTGAGCGGGCAACAACACATTCCAAGGAGGGGAAGACAGAGCGCCTTAGGTCGTGAGGTAGAACGGAGAGGAGGCGTCTCTCAGGGACGTCACGTCTTGTGAGGTGTGAGGAGAGGAAATATGGGTATTATCGTTTGGGGACGCGGTGATGGCGTCTGAGTAAATTCCGGCGGATGAGGGAAATAATTCAGTGGGTGGTGGAGGAGTGGGCGGTGGAGGTGTAAATGGGTTGTGGTCCTGTGTGAAGTGACGAGAACGTCATATATTAACGTGTACTACCTCATGTTGCTTGTGAATTATCATTAGTATCAATATATGTGGTTGTAACATAGAACAATCGTATTTTCTACCCCCCCAACACTGATCTGGTATTTGAGGTGATTCCAGGTGTGCTGCGTTAAGGTAAGCGTACAATGAGAGGGTGTAACTCTAGCGATTTCCGATAGGTCGGGTAGGCACTCGAAGCCTTTAAAAATCCAGACCTTTAAAACTTTCCTGGATCAGTGTTCCGTCCACTTTCTTGGAGAGATAACCGGGATCGTACGATCGTAAGTGAGTAGCGATCGTAACAGTATATAACAATGATTTATGAATGAGTAGCTATTCTTTATTCAAAATAGAGACACTACGTTCAGTTACATATTCTGAGTCATACAACTACATAAAAGACCTTTTTTTATCGATCTGAGAGAGAGAGAGAGAGAGAGAGAGAGAGAGAGAGAGAGAGAGAGAGAGAGAGAGAGAGAGAGAGAGAGAGAGCACGTTTATTAAAAAAAAAAAAAAAAGAAGTCACTAGAGGGTGCATGACCTTAAGAAAACATGAATCGAAAGGACTGGTGTGTTGTAGCTTGGACACCTGAGAGTGGCCAAGGCTGTGGTGCAGGTGATTCAGGCGACACCAGTGTTCTAGAATGTACATGTTGTGTGATCTGTCTCTGTGTCTACTGGCAGGTTACCTCAGAGCAACACACGCCCCACATCCCACCATGGCATCCAATCCACATCACCTCGTGAAAGAATTTCTTGAGGCAGTTCAACACCACCCAACAGCGGTAAGGAGGGAGCGCTATCATTATTTTTTTTAATAATAATAATAAGAATGATAATAATAATGATGATAATAATAATAATAATAATAATAATAATAACAATAATAATAATAATAATAATAATAATGATAATAATGATAGTAGAAGAAGTAATGGTATTTTTTTTAATTACCTATATATCATCGTTTTCACCACAAAAAAATAATAATTATGAAATAAATAATTATTATTATCATCACTTTTCACCTTGATTTCCTTGTTATATTATTCTATGATTATAGTTATCATTATCATCATAAACATCTTTAAAGTCTTTTTTCCTTATCATCACCGTCCTTTCATCATCATCAGCACCATCCTCATCACCACCATCATCATCATCAGCACCATCATCATCACCACCATCATCATCATCATCACTATTATTTTATTGTTTTATATTGTTATTACTAATTGTATTAGTAGTACTATTAGTTTTAGTAGTAGTAGTAGTAGTAGTAGTAGTAGTAGTAGTAGCAGTAGTAGTAGTAGTACGAGGGTTCTGGACAAGGGGACAGAAAGCATTCATGGACATACGGATCTTTGACCCGATGGCCGCCTGTCACCACGAACTCTCCCTGGAGGCCGCCCACCGCAAGAATGAGCAGGAGAAGATCCGAGCGTATGGGGAGAGAATCCAACACGTTGACCAGGGCAGCTTCACACCTCTGGTCTTCACCACATCTGGCGGGATGGGCTCCAAGGCTCAGTGCTTCTACTCAAGACTAGCCGACCTAATGGCAGAAAAGAAGCACCAGCCAAGGAGCCATGTCGTCGCATGGATGAGGTGCCGTCTCTCATTCTCCCTCCTCAGATCTGCCCTCCTGTGTCTCAGGGGGACAAGGCATTCCACTCCCATACCTGCAGACTTAGGAGGCCTCGACTGCGAGGCTACAGTGGTGGAGAGTGGCATAAGAGTAGATAGAGTAGAGGTACAGTGAATTTATAGTTAACAACTAATGTTTATATTATAGAGTATTAGATATGGTTGGATGCCACAGTCATTAGCGAGAGCTGGGGCTAATGACCTCCAAGTAATGGAGCCCCTAAATGACACATCAATAAACATGGGGTGGAGGTATTATTAAATTAATGTTAAAAAAAAAAAGTACTAGTAGTAGTAGAAGTAGTAGTAGTAGTAGTAGTAGTAGTAGTAGTAGTAGTAGTAGTAGTAGTAGTAGTAGTAGTAGTTGTTGTTGTTGTTGTTGTAATAGTAGTAGAAGTAGTAGTAGTAGTAGTAGTAGTAGTAGTAGTAGTAGTAGTAGTAGTACATGTAGTAGTAGAAGCAGTAGTAGTACTGGTAATAGTATTAGTAGTTTTAATAGTAGTAGTTGTAAAAGTAATAGTAATAGTAGCAGTATTAGTAGTAATAGTAGCAGTAGTAGTAACAATAGTAGTAGTATAAGTAATCACA
>NW_026973675.1:245000-262500 GCF_035594125.1 Scylla paramamosain | reverse complement strand
TGGTGGTAAATAATTTGAGTTGTATATCCACTGGCAAGTCAAACTTCCTACACTTACTTATTAATGAGTACATTGCTCTTGTGGGTGTGTCTTTTAGCTCCAGCTCACCTTTGCAAAACCTCCCATTATAATTTAATAATACTCCAAGATACTTATACTCTGTCACTACTTCAATGTTTTTACCACCAAATTCAAGTTCATAGTTAAATTTTGTCTTCCCCTGCTAAACACTACTATTTTTGTTTTGTTACAATTTAGCTTCAATTTCCATTCATTACAATATAAATTCAGAGCAACCAGTGGCTGCTTCATTCCATCCTCACTGTCACACAAAATAATTGTATCATCTGCATACATAATAACAAATAGTTTAAGATACATGTTTAAGAAATCGTCACCAAAATTTACATAACTGCAATTATATTAAATTAATTTACTTTCAATATCATTCACATAAAAAGCAAAAAGCACCGATGATAAATTTTCCCCCCGTTTTACCCCTACATTGCAAACAAAGGTGTCTGAAATCTCCTGGTTAAGCATGACACATGATCTGATATTATTGTACATATTTCTGATTACATTTAGAATTTTTCCTTGCATCTCTTCCTTCACAAGTTTACACCATAAATCTTCACACTGTACCATATCAAAGGGTTTCTTGTAATCAACAAATAAACAAAATAGCTTTCTCTTCTTCCACTTAAATAAATCAATGACACATTTGAAGAAAAAATATATGATCCAGAGTGGAATATCTGTGTCTGAAGCCCGTTTGTGTTTCATTAATGGTAGATAAGGTGTTTGAATAATCATTAAGTCTTTCATTAAGTATGGAGGTGAACAGCTTCCCCATGCAGCTAAGTAAGGTGATGGCCCTGTAATTATTAACATCCTGGATGTCTCCCTTGTTTTTATAGAGTGGCACTATTGTACCCACCAATCATTTAGCTGGCATGACACTAGTATCAAGTACTTTTTAACATATTCATTTAATATCATATCAGATGCTGGGGATTTATTGTTTTTTTTTACTTCTTAATATTTTTAACTACCTCTCCTTCACTTATAGGATCATTAAGTACTGATAAAATTTCAGCATCCGCACAGTCTTCATCATTTTTAATATTCACATCACTATTGTCAGCATTTTCATCACCCACTAGCTGCTTAAAATGCTCATAGAATTCATTTAGTGTTATGGGGATCTGATAAGTTCTTTTCTGACTAATTAAAATTTTCCAATATGCTTTAGGGTCATCACTCTTATATTTTCTAAGTTTCTTTATTAAGTTATCCCTCTCCTTATTCTTCACTCTTTTTAGATTTGCTTTATTTTTCCTGCTTTTCTCAATCATGTTGTTAAAATTTACACTACTTCTATGCAAATGAAACCTCTGTCTAGCTTTGTGGTATTCCTTTCTAGATGGCCAGCACTCTTTATCATATCCCACTGAGGTGGCATTATTGGACTTTTTCATGAATGATCTTTTCTTATATGGTGGGAAAGTTGCAAGTGCCACCTCAATCAGTATTTGTTTTAAATCTAGATTAATAGCATCCATGGGTAATTCATCCACTTTTGCAATCAGTTCATTTATCTTAGTTTCATCAATATTACTCACACATAAAAATTGTTTTTCAACATTCCATTTACTTTGCCTTACACCTGATTGTCTTGATTCCTTTGCCTCTCGGTTTACAACAGGCACCGTACTTTGTATCTCACATTTGATCCTTGCATGTAGTCCACAGTGTACATCAGACCACAAAGGTTCATAATCTAATACTTTAAGAACTACAACATATTTCACAATCAATGGTGATCCTAAAAAGTAGTCAATAGTTGTATTGTTTGCCAATGCTGCAGTCCTCCCCTAACCTTCCATTGAATATATAAACTTGATCATTCTTACAAACATCCAACAACTTTTTCCCATATGAATTCCTATCTGGGGTTAAGTCCTGGTTTTCTCTAGTCTCAGTTATTCCAAAATTAGTTAAACTTACAGACACAGGGTCCTCAGCAGCCTCAGAAGGAACATCAGACATAGTGAGAGTGTGAGCATTAAAATCACCACAAAGCACATGCAATGCACATAATCATCACATGAGTAAGTAAGCAAAAAATCATCCAGCTCGTCATAGTGCTCTTCATTACCACATCTAGAGTGTGAGGGGGGAATGTAAACACAGCTTATTACCAGTTCCCTACCAAAATTTACACTACTTCTATCAACTTTAACTGAAAGTAAAGAATCATAAGTGTTACTAATATGCCTCCACTTAAAACTAGCATTTTTCTTGATGGCCATGAGCAAACCCCCAGATTTAAACCTGCTTAATTTGCTTCTGTCCTTAAAGACAATGTCAAAGCCAATATTTTCCATATTGTTTTTTACATTAATTACATCAGTATCATCACACTTAGTTTCACATCAACAAATCACACCATAATCTTTAATAAAGTTAACAAAATTCATAGATAAAAACTTTGACTTGATACCGCAGACATTAAGAGATGACACATTAATATAATCCAGGGGAGGAGCAAACTGAACAGAGTTAATATTACTTACACTAACACTATTATCATGCCCAAGTATGTGCTGTGCCCCAGCAGGGCCATCCTAGGCCCTTGTTAAGTGATCTAGATTTAACCTTTTCCAATCAGGAGCAGATATAACAACCTTTTCTAAGTCATCAGGACAGTTTATAACTACAGGTCTACCCCCACTGTGCAACTATACAAGAATGCTCCCCTCCCTTGTGGACACATTTTTCACTGTTTCTTGCCCTTTAACCATATTCAACATTTTAACCCTTAAGGAGGTCATGTCATCATTTATATACACTTTTCTTTGCCTACCTTTCAGTTTTTTTTTTTTTTTTTCTTATTTTGCATAATTTCATTTATTTTCTTTCGGTGGCAAAACCTCACAATCACTGGCCTACCTCCTTCCCTGGGCCTCCGCAAATGGTGAACAACAGAAATGTCATCCTGCTCAATTTTCACTCCAATAGTATCAGCAAGTTCTATAACTTTAGCTTCCAGCACCACCTCACTTTCATCCTCTTCTTCCTCTCATCCAGAAATACGTAAGTTCTCCCTTCGGGAGTACTGCTCCATCTTGTCGTGTTCATACTTGAGCAGGAGGCAATTCCTCAGCATTACTGCGATCTTGTTTTCTAATTTATCCCTGAATTCCTTGAAAGCAGTAGATACAGCTGTAGACACAGCGACCGAAATTATGCTGCCAGGCTGGACAGCATAACAACTGCATCCTTAATCGTCTTACTTACACTTCTGCTTTCCCTTCCATCATTGCTGTTGGTTATATTAACAAGCTCGTTTTCTACCTTTGTCTTCACTAATTCTTCAGGTTCAGACCCAATGAAGTGTGCCATTCTTGTGTGGAGTTCAACAATAGAATTTCTTTACATGCATAAGTCGGTGAAGTGGTACAATATATACATGGCAAAACACACCACCTTGTTTACCTTCTGTGGCTCACACAACAGTACAGGGAAGACTTGATAGTACCTTCAGTACTGGCAGTAGAAATGTTACTCAGGCCCTGTGGCACGTCACATCAGTAGTCAGGTACTCAGAAGTTCATTTGAAAGCAGTAGTAGCTTCCAGGTTAAGATCGTATCGGAGAAACTCCCTCAAAATATAGAGCTGTGTGTGTGTGTGTGTGTGTGTGAGCTTATTACATTTATCATTTTTCTAACATTAACCAATATGAATGTGATGCAAAATGTTTTTGTTTACAACATTTTGCATCCTTTACCAAGATGTATTTCTTTCTTCACATTTGTGTTTGTAAATTCATGTTAAACAAATGAAGTATTGCTTAATTTCAAGAGGTGCTTATAGATATTAATGAGGTGGTAAGCCTGCAGGTAATGGTTATGCTATAAGCTTGGTAACCCGTTTTGTTGAGCGAGCTGTGATGCAGTGCAAATATTTCAGCAGTTGGTGTGCACACTTCTCAAAGAGAGGGCAAAAACATTGAACGTGGCGGACACGTGACCGTCACCAAGGAAACAACACAGTGGCTAGCTGAACACTAACTCACTAATTCAGAAGACAAACTGTATTTCATCCTGTACTAGCTGCAAGCCAACAGGAAAGCATCAGACAGCATCTCTAGGCTGCACGAGTGCACGGGGACCGTGCTGGTTGCAAGGAAGCAGGGTGAAGCACCAGACCTCTCATTCCTCGGTATTTTTTCAAGCTGTCTTCTTCGGCGACAATTTGTTCCCCGTGAAGGCAGCTTGTTGAAACATTCAGGAAATGAAACACCTCTATCTTCACCCTGCTCTTTCTCTCCCCCACAATCCCTATCCAGTGCTGCTTTTCACCGGAAAATAACAAACAGATAAATAAAAAGAATTAATAATAATAATAATGATAATAATAATAATAATAATAATAATAATAATAATAATAATAATAATAATAATGATAACTTAAGGGTTTTGGTTCAAATGGCTCTCAAATAGCTCTGGTGTAGCTGAGGGCACCCTTGGTTCACCGAGGGCATCAGCAGGGCCAAGGGGACGATTGTGGTTCCCCTGAATCTCCACAGAGCAAGCAAATTCACTCCTCAGCTTGTCATTGGGCCTACTGTGGACAGTCCTCATGGTCACGTCCGTGGACACCCTGCGGCTGTCAGGTGAACACCGGTAATGCTTTGCGTCGGTGTGGCCAGTGCAAAATGCACGCCTGACTGCCCAGCCGCTCAGTTTAAGCAGCACCTCGCCAGCACGGGCAGTGTTGCAGTCTGGTGGTAGACTGATAAGTGTTCTTGAAAGCACTCACAGGTGTCACAAAATCAGTCTTGTATTTACACTGAGTGCATCAGATCCTACTTGAAGGCAAGCACTCATCAAAAATGTAAACATGCAATTCACAGGGAGACCAGCAAACAAAAGTGCACAACTCACATCATCCCAACACTTGAAAAAATGAGCACGATGTGATTCTTTAAACGATCGGCTGTTTAGTCCTGCTCCTGACGACGAGTCTTGAGCCACGTGCTGACTGTCACGCAGCGTGGAGGGGCTGGGAGGTGAACGCGACGTGTTCCCCGAGCCGAGCTCTGCTAAAGGCCCCAAGAGACTCTCTGAAGGGTTTTAACCTAAGCTAACCTAGCCTACCCTAAGCCACCTATCCTAAGCAGGCATAACCTAACCTAACCAACCCGTGCCTGAGGAGGATGAATTGCTACAGTACGACCAAACCGCAAACTACAAAACTGTGATGTCCGTTATTGATTGTTTATGTTATGGACGATTTTGAGCACAAAACACAGTGGAATCACTTCACTCTGCAGCCTCTTCTTCTCTCGTCCCCCGGCGACCTTGGGGACTCGTTGGGAAGAGGGGTTTGTGGGCGGGGAACGCGGAAGTGCTCGTTCTTTGTACTTGAATGGAGACGAGAGCTTAAAATAAGGCAATCCTAACCTGACCTTATCTGACCTGACCTGACCTATCCTAACATAACCTGATCTAACCTAACCTAACCACTTTCCACTTCCTGGCCAACCCTTTAGCCATGAACACAAGTGCATGGTTTGCCTGCTTCATACTCTTGCCACGGTCTCCAAAATCCTTCGTACCAATGATGGAATCGGAGGCCGGGTCAAAATGGAGAGATTCTCTGACGGTCACTGCATCAAATGCATGCCACAGAGTCTCTCCCTTCGACGTGGTGTCTGCTCTTCCTCAGGACTGTGAGTTTGTTTGCTCCAGCCTGCTTGGATGGAAGTTTGCCTTAGCCAAAGGTGAAGATTGGAACTGCTGGGGAGTGAAAAAAGTAGAGCTTTTAAACCTACACGCCTTAGGACTATGGTAACACAAGGCCAGAGCAAACCTCCTCTTTTGTCCCCCCATATCTTCTGCCCTTCTTATTTCCTAAGCCATTAATTACCTGTCCTCTGATAAACTCCTGCACTTTAGGGCTTGCATATGGAGAAATGGAGTTTTCAGCTGCTGTGGACTCTTCAGGGTCTGCTACCTCAATCCCTTCGCTTGCTTTCTGAGCTCGCTGATGATGTCCTGCGGCAACATGATTTTTCTACACCCTGAAAACATTTCATAAGTATTTCAGCTGTTTTGTTGATAATTATCATAACTTCAAAAACTCCAATTTGTCTTTCATATACCAGATTCACATTTGTAGCTGCCTCTGCAAAGTGGTGTTTTCACACAAAACAAAACAAAAAGCTATAACAACGGTTCAAAGACAAACGCGAACTGACGCGGAAAACTCGATAAAGTATACAATTATAGCACTCACAACATTGTGAAGCAAATAACAGCAGTCACCAGGCTTGGGGCGAGGCTGTGGTGGTGTCTGGACTGCTCCCCCAAGCTGCTGCTCAGTGATGGGGCACTGTGTGGGCACCTGACGTGGGACGCCACTTGCCGGACAGGCAATGCGTCAGTCACGGTGGCTTTCGAGTGTGTACATTCACACGGTGTACACTTGCCTCGGGAGAGCCCACACTGTCACCTGACTGTTGAGGGCTTTATGAGAGACCACAGTTTTCATCTAGCCTGGCTAGTTGCAGCTGCAGATAATGGCTCAACACTGCCTCAAACTACCAGGTCTTTTGTCTCTGGCGACAGAAGCTTGCATTCCAACCACTAGCACATGTACATGGGTGTGGCAGACACATAAATTGGTGGTGTGTGCACCATCTGCAGGCAAAGTGTCTCATGGAGGCGACACCAGTATCACCATTTGTAGGAACAGGACAAACCATGATTTACTTCATGAAAATAAAACATTGAAATGTAATGACAACACAAATTCAAAAGAAACTCTACTGTTATCAATATAGTAATAAGCAAAAGTTACTCAAACAGACATACTGCATTAAACAATAAATGAAAATATATATCAAGGTATTCTGCATGAATGAGCCTTTGTCACACAAACAGCTACACACACACACACACACACACACACACAGGCCATAACAATGCACACTGACACATCGCCACAGCCACCAGTGAGCACTTATGTCGCCACCAAGTGAAACTTTCTGAAAACCGTGACAACATTATTATTATATTATTACATCACATTATATTATGTAGCTTTCATTGCGATACCATCAGCACCATGGCTTCCCTTCTCTCTCCGGCAGAGCTACAAGCTTCCTGAAGAACTGCATGAGGAGCTGCTCTCAACAGTCAGTCGCCGGGACGACGTGCAGGCGGTGTCCACCCTCATATGTAAGGGCGCGCCCATAGAGCTCCTGGGTGGCCTTTCTGTCCTCAGACTGGCTGTCACCACCGACCGCATTAACACCGTCAGCCTGCTGCTGGCTAGCGGTGCACCGCTGCCTGCCAGCCTGCTGCAGGAGGCTTGGCAGAGCCCCGACGTGACTCACAGGGTGCTGGCCTTCCTCACCACCGTGAGTACCTTCCCTTCCCTGTCTCACAGAACTACCTCACTGTAAAGGTGAGGACGAGCACCGGTACTGGACCCAAGTCTCAGCGGTGGCTCCTTTGCAGAGTGGAAAGTGTTTGAACAACTTGGATGAGTTATAGGTCTGTTGGTTGTAGAGGACGAGCCTTTGTGTTTCAGTGCCGTCAGTTTCAGGTTTTAGTGGTGCACATGACAGACCTGTCTGTCACCAAACCTGTCCAACATTACAGGTCATGCAACAGAATCTTGTCATTTCATAAAAGGACACTTCAGTGTAATGTTTAGAACAAGCAATGAAGTAGATCTCATAATACTTGAATCCATGTTAATTCATCATTATAATCCTAAAAGTAATTGTAATAATGCTTGTCAAACCTAATATTTGATTATAATTCATCATTATAATCCTAAAAGTAATTGTAATAATGCTTGTCAAACCTAATATTTGGAATAATTCTTTGTATTTTTCCTTTTTTTTGGGACAAGGTAAGGTTGTATTTGTACATGCACTTTTAGATTTGTGACACTTAATGACACTTCTGCATAGCTGCCCTACCTCTCTCTCTCTCTCTCTCTCTCTCTCTCTCTCTTTCTCTCTTTCTCTCTCTCTCTCTCTCTCTGCGCACGGTGCTTACCTGATGTGGTGACCATCCTTTCCTCACAGGCCTACTGCTGCCGGCTGCGTGCAGAGCAGCGTCGCCTGGAAAAGGTCAGCAGCGCCCTTGTCGAGGGCATCGACAATCTAGTGACAACCATCGAGGGAAATACTCCCTGGCAGGCAGCCTGGCGATGGGGAAAGGAGACTGACCGGCCAGCACTGAGCGACCTCCTGGCAAAGGCAGCGGCTGCCAACTGCCCCGTGACTGCCGCCTTCCTGCATAGGGCAGGAGGGTGGACAGTCTTTAATGGAGCCTCTGGTGGCACTGCCCTCCACGCTGCCCTGGAGGCTGGCCACAAAGGCATGGCCGAGCTGCTGATCAGGGACCTTGGGGGCTGCCCGTACGTGCCGGACACACATGGTCGCCTTGCGGTGCGCATGATGCCTCACGAGGAGCAACAGAGGCTGGAGCAGGTGAGGCTGCTTGCCTGTGTACTCTTTTGGATGGCGGCATGAACTCACTTCACCAGCTGATCAAAACTTCAGCACCTGTCGCGCTTATTTCGTCTGCTACGCCTCCTTGGTCACACTCCTGTAATAATCCTGACACACGCATACACTATATGGAATTTGTCACCTAACAAAATATTGCAAAATATTGAAATAACATGACCGTTTCCATCAGAGTGCTGGATTTGGTTATGCTAAGTTTACCTTAATATTTAGCTCACTAAGTTCATTGCTGATTCTTTCGTTGCATAGATTATGATTTAAAAAATCATAATTTC
Source organism: Scylla paramamosain (assembly GCF_035594125.1). NCBI lineage: Eukaryota > Metazoa > Arthropoda > Malacostraca > Decapoda > Portunidae > Scylla > Scylla paramamosain. Next base: position 253,667 of record NW_026973675.1, on the reverse strand, counting down.
ACCCAGAAATAAAGTAACTATCTCATAAATAGTAGGCTAGGATGATTTACATTCAACCCGAAATATTTCTATGTAACAAATGTGTGTACAGCAACGAGGGACAGAGAAAAAGATGACTCATTAAGTGGGTGGCTGGCACAGCAGTTTGGTGAATGTCAGACAGACATTGAAAGGGAGGAATTTAAGTCACAAGAAGTCACCATAATAATGGATATGGCGTGCTGAAGGCACAGCTGATGTATTTTCACACCTTGCTCCTTTTTAGTGGTGGCGTGGTTAATTCTTTGGTCAAGAACTGACTTGCCTTATCTAATGAGGCCGCTCCGGCATACCAGCGTTACCGAATCGGCGCTTTTCGTTTTGTTATGATAGAGTCACCAGGTTGGGGATTACCGAAGCCATGAGAACACCAGCTGTGAAAGTGGCTGGAGGTGTCACCAGGCTGGTAAGGCTTTCATTTGGGACTGTTACCAAGCGACTGTGAAATTGGCCCTTTGGTATTTCTGCCTTGTCTAATGAGTCCCTCAATGCCGCAGCAACGGCTCGCTAAGCTCACCCGTGCACTCCTGCAGTGCTCTAGGATGATGTCATCTGGCCCTGGAGATTTAGTCATTTTATGTTTATCTGTCTGTTTAATGATGCTGTCCTTGCTTATGGCGATATAGACAGATGGGGGAATTGAGTTTTTGTGGCACTGAACAATACTAAGTTTGCTTTGACCCAGTCAGAAAATTCAGAAACGAGAAACCTGCCCCGCATAGATGACGCGTTTGACAACGCTTCAGAAGTGTGTGGAATATTGTACAAGACAACACATTGTTTAACAATAAAGTCACTTATTAGTGTGTGCTGTGCCATATGCTGTCCTCCTCTGCTTTGCACATGGCCGTCATTTATCAAAGAATTATCGTGATAAAAATAAATAAATAAATAAATCAGAGGTATGCTTTCCCTGGGAAAATTGTAGTCCGCAGCTAAAGTTGCTTCATTAATGACATTGTTTAATTTCTCATCGATACACAAATCACTTTCATTGTTCTTAATTTATAAAACTCTCACAAAGCACACAGGAAATGAAGTGCCTCGGCTACTGGATGGTGTTCGCCAAAGTAGAAGCATCAACGTGGATTTTATGTAGCCACAGCTTGGAGCATCCTCTTACCAAAACAGCACGCTGTGTTTTGAACCAAACGTTTTCAGTAGTCTACCTTTGCACAACAAACTTCTTATTCATATCATGAATATTATGCAGCTTAATTATGGTATTATATTTTATTAATATTACTTACTATTTGATTCTATTAGTTGACCAATTAAGCTACTTGTATTTTTTAATCTTGCCTAATAAACAACTCCAATCAGGCAGACAAATGCTAATATACGTATGTAATCCTCGATTTCTATCATCATTTCTAACATATCTATGTGTACGCAGCAATAAAGGGTTATTTACTTGTTCATATATTCACCGCTCTCTTTCTCTTTGCACACAGAAGCTCTTTATGATGGAGCGTGAAAAACTGAAGGATATGGAGCTTCGCTTGAAGGCAGATCACGAGAAGACCGCAGCACGGACAGCGCTGTGTATACAGGAGGATCTCTTTGAGAGCCACAAGAAGGGCGAGGGTAAGAAGGTCTCCTTACCTGATGGCCACGCTGCCCTGCTGCTGGCCTCGCGCAAAGGTCTCCTGCAGCTGACTCATCTTATGCTGCAAGAGGGTCACTTCCCCGTGGACGAGGTGCTGGACCACACCTGCGGCACCACGGCCCTCCACCAGGCGGCCTCGCACGGCCAGGACGGCTGTGTGGCGGTGCTGCTGAGCGCTGGCGCCAACCCACAGCAGCGTGACACGTATGGCCAGACACCCCCTCACCTGGCCGCCATGTTTGGCCATAAAAGTACTTTCGAACTCCTGGCACACCAAGTGACGCAGGACCCTCCTTGCCGCGCGGGCACCACGGGCACACAGGTGAGAGAAAATTTTAAAGTGTTTCACAATATGTATTATAAATATAAGCGTAATCTATTAGACCCAATCGACCGACGTGACCCGGAAAGCGTCATAAGAAATCTTGTGAGATCCATAGGCCTGCAAGAGCTGCAGAAGGAGGCTCAGCGGGTGGCTGTGGATCTATCAAAGGGCGAGGCCCTTGAGGTAAAGGAGGCGGTGATGGCAGAAATAAGCATCATCATGAATAAGGTGTCAGCCGCTGATGCCACGTACCGCGGCGACCTGAAGCTGGCGGGCAGTTCTCAGGACGGGTCTAAGCTTTACGCCCCTGACGAATTTGATATAAACCTCGTGATTCACAAGGATGACGTAGGAATAACTGTTAGCGAGAGAGGGAAGGAGGAAGCCCCGCTGAAGGGCAGGTTACAGATTTGTGTGAAGACTGACAATCCCCACCTTGAGGGTAATAGATTTATGGCCAGTTTGTACGAGGAGGTGCACCGGTGCCTCGCTGGCCACACCCTGCAGGACAAAAGACTGAGCCTGGTGCCGCCGGGCCTGACCAGCACGCAAGTGGGCGTGGGACTCTCTCTGGCCTGGCAGGGGCGAGAGTATCCACTGTTGCTGGTCGGCGTGGACCTGGTGCCAGTGCTTGAGGTGCCATGGCTGGAGCAAGTTTGCAGACCGCTCCTCACTCCTGAGGACACCACCACCATGCAGCTCAGTAATGCTGCTGATGGAACATGGCGCTGCAGCTTTGCCTTGACAGAGGCTGAGGTGCTGGGGACGTTGACGCCCGCAGAGCGCCAGGTGCAGCTGATGGGAAAAGTACTTCTTTCCCGCCTCAAGCCCGAGCGCTGGATGCCTCGGCACAAAAAGAGCTTTTTCAAATGGTTCGCCACACAGGAGTGGAACATCGCGGTGCCAAGCGGGTTCTGTTTCAAGAACGCCCTCCTGCGGTGGCTGGAGCACAGGCGGTCGAGGGAGGTAGAGCTTGGGGCTGGCCAGGAGGGGGACCCCGCCAGATGGGTGGTGGAGGTGTTCAGATTGATGTGTGCGAACCCAGAAGAGACACGAGAGAACCTGACAACTCAAAACAGCTCCGCCTACTTTGGAGGAGACTGTGAGGGGCGGAAGCCTGGGGACGGGGCGCCCATCATCGTGCAGTGCCTGGAGGAGGACCTCTGCCAAGACAACCAGGCGGCGGCGACGAAAGTATTAGATGCAGAAGATGCAGACCATTGTAATCATTAGCTGTGAGCTGCGCCACGCGTTGGAAGACCTCCTACCCGCCCCCCACACACAAACACACACAGGAACGCCAGTGCTTGGTGCTCGATTTTCATATTCAGAAGTTTATATAGCCAATTAGTTGTGGAGTCGATATAAAGAAGAATATATATTTTCATGTCGCGAGCCTAGTGAGAGAAGATACTCTGTTAATAGGGTCTCTCATCTGTGTGCACTTGTTGGCCCCTGTAATACCGCAGGTTGAGTAATGTGATGGTGCAAGCTGAGGTAATGCCACCTTTGGCCAGTAAGTACAGCAGGGCAAGATAATAGTCAACTTGCATGTTGTATGGTGAAACAGGCTCTACATGGATTCATGGAGGATAGGCCTAGAAGTGTTTGATATTCATTTGCAAACGGCAGTGCCATTAGGACATGAAATATTTAGTACAGGTTTATTAAGACAATGTCTGGTCTGGGTGTAAATAAAGCACTTCGGCTTGACAAGATGATGACAAATAAGTTATCAAATCAAGATGGAATGTCACATTTGTAGCACCAAGTACCAAATGCAGATGGTAATTGGTTAAAACAAACTGTTAAGGTAAGGACTTGTGCTATTGATAGGCAGAGATTGTCTGAACAAACTTATAACAGGCCAGCATGTCTTAATTATAGGATGGTGACAATGCAAGGAAAATTACACAAGTATTTATCTGTTCTCCTTAAACAACACTCACGTGCCGTAAGTGTGTTCAAGTGTGCAAATCATCAGCTGCCATTGTAAGTGGTAGTGAAGGAATGCAAGTGTACAAAAGTGAATCTGTTCTTTAGGTGATCTTAATGGTGCAGATGAAACTCACTCTTCATTCAAATTGACTTTTTTTTTTTTTTAACAAATAGCTGAAAAAAATATGTCAAGAAATATTGCTTCACTAATGTAAATGCAACAAAAATAGGGGAATTCCTTGGAGCGAGAAACGTGACTGTCTTATTAAGTAGTGTTAAGTTCATCCAAGATATAACTTGTTATTTAAAAAAAAACTTATAAGAAGTAATTGTTAGCAGGTAAGTGATGTCTATATTTGGTGTGTACAGTATAACAATTTGTACTCTCATACCCCGCCTGAGGTCGCTTTCAAACCTTTCAAGCACACTTCTCATATTTGCAAACTTATACATGTAAATTAACCATTGCCTTGTATTTTTTTCATGAACACAAAACTATTCCTCTCTGTATTATGGAAAGTGATGTGTCAGTAAATCAAACACAAAAACTCATGTCTTTATTTCAAGCCTTATGAATCATTTTGTTACTTATATTTATATATATATATATATATATATAGAGAGAGAGAGAGAGAGAGAGAGAGAGAGAGAGAGAGAGAGAGAGAGAGAGGGCAATCTCACAGTACAGTGTCATGTTGAATCCAGTGTGTACCAATGAGTTCTCCGTCATTAAATGAGGCACCCTCGTCCCCGTGTGTTTCTTTGGCACACATATCAACATATCAACGACTTGCCACAGCCTCCAAGCTGCCAGAATCACCACTCTTCACTCTGGTTCTCCACGCTGCCAACACTCCAAGCAGCTTCATGGACTGGGCAAGTTACAAGCATCATCACTCCGTCAACTCCACAACAACACAGGTGACTACTAGTAGTCAGCACAGAACCACTGGTGGGTGGGTCGCCATCACTGGTCACACACACTGCCACCAAAACACTCTTACAATAAGTGGTGGCAAGCATCTTTCATACAAGTGGTCACACAAACACAACCGCTGCAGTAATATTATCATTGTCTTATTCCTGTTATGGTCATTATAAGTATTACCATTAATACTATTACCATTATTGATTTTATTATTATTATCAATATTATTATTATTATTATTATTATTATTATTATTATTACATTTATTATTATTACCATTGCATCATCATCATCATCATCATTGTTGTCATAGGTTGCGGAAAACAGGCGGGAGAAGAAGGCTGCAGACAGGTTAGGCTTCCAAAGCAAAGCGAAACAAAACAACAATGAGGCAGCAAAATAATAAAAAGAAATAGTAATAATGAAAGAATAAAAGAAAAAGAACCTGAAGTATAGCGAGGAAGTGGAACAAGTCAGGAGGGAAGAGAAGTGGAGGGTCGAGGCACAGCTGACGAGGTGGAGGCAGGCGTCACGGCGCTCCTGAGGCACAGCAAAGGAAAGTGTACATAGAGGCAGTGGAACGGGAGGGGGGGAGGGGCAGGGAAAGGATGGGAGGGTACCATGCTATGTTAATGTATGCTGGTAAACGAGAGTACTGTAACTGTTGTTGCTGTTGTTGTTGTTGTTGTTGTTGTTGTTGTTGTTGTCGTTGTTGTTGTTGTTGTTGTTGTTGTTGTTGGTGTGAGGGTCATTATTATTGTCATTATTACCAGTGTTATTATTGTGGTTGTTGTGGTTGTGGTGGTAGGTCTTAATGAAGTGCATTGTAATGTTCCAGCCTCCCCATTACCTGCTCATGAACAACCATCTCCATTGTCTTTTCTTTCATCCAAGTATTTCCTGACAAATGCAATATTTCCGAGATGGCACCTCCTGCTGCCCTCAACACCTGCTTTATCTCATCTTTCAGTGATAAATTGCACTCTGTTATCACACCGAAAGGCGGGTTCACACTTGCCAATTCGCTGCTGAATTGCCAGCCGCCGCAAGCCGCGATAGCCCGCCGGTGGAAATGTTGGTGCCTGGCGGCTGAATTGCCAGCCGCGCCAACAACACCGACAGGTTGGGCTTGTCCAGCCGCGCGCTGCTCTGTTTACCTCAGGTCCTCGGGGGAGTTGTGCATGGTGTGGCGTCCTGAGGCACAAAAGTTGATGTTGGAGCTAATGACGAACCAACAACGTCATCACTGGGACCCAAGACTCTCTCTCTCTCTCTCTCTCTCTCTCTCTCTCTCTCTCTCTCTCTAAAAGAGTAGTATCGCTGCAGAAGGGGCCAAGTTGTCAGTAGTTACCGATCGGTGTTCCTAAGCTGTTGTTAGATAACGCAGCGTCAGTGTGAGGCGTTCACCAGGAGTCACTGCATCCCTCACGTGGGCATCCTCCTTCTTGATAGGCGAGTCACAAGCCGCAGGAGACCACGGTACTGCTCCTTGTTGAGGCCTATCCACTGCCTCATGGTGGCTGGGTCTTGCAGGCTCGGCTCAGGCAAAAGAGCGTGGCAGACGCGCCTTCCTTCTCTTCTATTCAGCCAGGGACGTGTGTACAGGCGCCTCCTGTTCCGTTATATCTTCCACTACGCCAAAAGAAATACAATTATCACCGACATTGTTGCTGGAGGAAGAGATCTTGCTGAGTTGGCAAGTTTTTGCCTGCCTTCTTTACTGCCGTGGCTGGCAGTAATCTTTCGGCTGAACACATCCAGCCTCTTGAGGTCGTCATTCTTCACAACAATCAAACATTCGCTTTTACCTTCATTCGCCTTCACCTGATTATAATTTGTTCCTTTTGCACACACCTTCCTTACTTCTGCTCAGCTTGGTCTCTGTATTTCTCACGTCAATCATCGACCAAGAAAACTGAGAGTATCATGTCCTGGTTCAATACTTTCTTCCTTCTCTCACCACGTTAACCAGTATTCTCAGTCATTCACCACTGTTCTGTCCACCTCCCCAATGCAAGAGTTAACCAGTATTCTCAGTCATTCACTCCTGTTCTGTCCACCTCCCCAATGCAAGAGTTAACCAGTATTCTCAGTCATTCACCACTGTTCTGTCCACCTCCCCAATGCAACACTTAACCAGTATTCTCAGTCATTCACTCCTGTTCTGTCCACCTCCCCAATGCAAGAGTTAACCAATATTCTTAGTCATTCCTCCCTTTCTCTGGTAAACTCTGGAACTCCCAGCCTGCTTCTGTATTTCCTCCTTCCTGTGACTTGAACTCTTTCAGGAGGGAGGCTTCAACACACTTATCCTTCAATTTTTGACTACCGCTTCTGTCTCTATTCGGGGACCGGCACTTCAGTGGGCATTTTTTGTTGATTTATTGTTTTTATTTAATATTGTTGCCCTTGGCCGGTGCACAGATCAAGGAAGCTCCACCCGTGGCCTGTCACCTCCAGCCTTGCTCCACGAGGCGCCGCGCCACCCGCCGCCTACCTCACCAACTCTTGACAGCTGGTGCCAGTGCTGATGAAGCGTTGCCTCACCAGCACGGAAAGCAGTGAACAGGTTACTTTTCCAAGGTGTGTCATTAATGAAGTCCATGCATCAGTGTATGTAGGTGGAAAGCTGACAGGTGACAGCATGGCCCACTAACAGACACAGACTGTGGAGTTCCACCTACTCTCAAAAGGCTGTGTTACCTGAAGCTACAGGTTTTCAAGGGAGCTTTTACGACTTGAGTGACAGGTTAACAACATTTCTACATTGTCGACAGGAGAAACGCCCTTGAGAACCCGCCGAGTCACCTCTCTGGCCTTTAAAAACAGTGGTGTTGAGAGGACAGTGTTCAACAAAGAGGTAGCACCACACGTGTAGCGGGCTTGGTGATTCAGTTCACTCAGCACTTCCTCACACGCCTCCACACACCGGATACACAGCCGAGCCTTACACTACAAGCCAATGTACCTGCACGCCGGAATAACACAACGAAATTACATGCACGAATGCTTTGCACACCTCCACAGAACAGTTAGCATGCATATTCTGTTGACAATGGTTCACCTTTGTTACAGCTGCCGTCACATTCACCACAGCCTTTTTGCTTGTCTTTGTACAACAATCGCGGTTTTTTTACCTATTGATGATTCATTTACTTATTTCCTTCTCTCACAAGTACATTAGCAGTAATTAAGGCCGTGATGGAACTCTGCAGCTCATTATTGCTCTGTCCAACTTGACTCTTCCCTTTCACTTCGTTCTTTCAAGATAGAAGCTTAAAGTCGTGCCCTAAACCAGATACTGCAACCACATACTGCAACCACATACTGCAAACACATACTGCAAACACATACTGCAAACACATACTGCAAACACATACTGCAAACACATACTGCAACCACATACTGCAACCACATACTGCAAACACATACTGCAAACACATACTGCAAACACATACTGCAAACACATACTGCAAATGCGTACTGCAAATGCGTACTACAAAGGCATTAATGAAATCCCAGTCTAGAACTTTTGTATTCACTGATCAGTACTAGCAAACGCTGAAATGTTCTTAGCGATTATATATAGGAATGCTGTTAATTTTATCATAATTCAGAAATAAAAGACGTGGTTCTCAAGTAGGCGAAGCATAATTTATTTTGATGTCGTAATTTCAAAGACAGACTTCTCGATAGGAAACAAGGAAGAATGCTTTAACCCGGCGGTCTCTTTAACATTTCATTTATTCTTTGCCTAGAAGTTTATACATAACATGTACATAAGAAGTAAGTAGCAGAAGTAAATGGTCACCGACGCATAGGAAATTA
>NW_026973675.1:222500-240000 GCF_035594125.1 Scylla paramamosain | reverse complement strand
ATCCTAAGAATTTTGCTTACATCTCCCTTGTTATAACCCTTATACCACTTAAAGACTTCTATCAGGTCCCCTCTTAACCTACGTCTCTTTCTAGAGAATGTAAATTTAACAGCTTCAACCTCGCTTTGTAAGGAACACTCCTCATCCCCTGTATCCTTTTAGTCATTCTCCTCTGTACTGATTCTAATAGACCTATATCTTTCCTGTAATGTGGGGACCAGAACTGCACCGCGTAGTGTAGATGAGGTCTGACCAGCGCCAAGTATAACTTTAATATTACTTCCGGCCTTCTACTTTTAACACTCCTAAAAATGAACCCTAGTACCCTATTTGCCCTGTTTCTGGCTTCTATGCATTGTTTCCCTAGACGGAGTTCAGAGCTAACTACAACCTGGCATATCCTGCATGTTTTCCTGGGTGAAGACAGTTAAAAAATAATCATTCAGAAATTTACTTATCTCCTCCCCAGAACTAACCAGCTCCCCATCTGCTGCCTTTAATGGACCTACAGAGTCCTTATTCTTCGTCCTGTATACCTGATAAAATCCCTTGGGGTCTGTCTTCGCCTGGCTGGCTACCTTTAATTCATAATTGCCCTTTGCTTTCCTCGTTAACCTCCTCACTGTTCTAACTAATTCATTGTATTGTGACTTTAACATTTCTTCACCTGCCCTCAATCTCATATATACTTCTCTTACACCCTATGCGGTAAAATCCCTCTCATCCGGCATTCCAGTATCCGGCAGCCTCAAGCATCCGGCACAATTTTCCCCGAGCCTTAAAATCAATAAAAAATCAATGCGTACTCATAAAATTGATAAAAATTCCCACGCGAGGCATACTTTGTCCCCTCGCCACCAGAGCACACTGCTTGGCGCCACCCGCGGCCCACTGCACCGCGTTCACCCAGTGACTCGGCCCCGCGTGTGCACTGTTTATCACCTGACGCCTTCACCGTGCCTAAAGTTGTAGAAGAGAGGAAGCGTGTTGTGCTTACACTGAAGCAGCCAATCAGATCAGCTGGTCTTTGTTGTGGTAAGATGTGTGAGTGTAGGCTGGTGATCGTGGACATAATTTCACTTCTATTCAAGTATCCGGCATGTCGGCGGTCCCGTTGATGCCGGATAAGAGGGATTTTACCGCATAATGCTTTAACCTAGCAGTCGTCCATTTAGGGTTTTTTTTGTGTGATCTTATTGTCCTATACGGGATATTTGCTGACTGGCCCGTGTGAAATTTATCTACGAAATATTTATACAATTCATCTACATTTACCTCACCCAATCCCCTCATCTTGGCCCCTACCATCCTCTGCACTCCCTCGTCTACTCGCCTCGACCTCACCTCTCTCATTTCAGCATGACCTGACATTCCAACACATTCACACCTGTCTCCCCCTTCCTCTCTCCTCCGCCCCTTATGGACACATCTTGCCTCCTGTTGTCCTGCACCCTCGCGCCTCACCTCGCGTCTCACCCTGCCTTATCTCTCTGAACTCCGTCCCTGACCTGACCTGACCCTGCATCCCTTGCCAGTCCAGTCCTTGGAGGTACCTTTTTAATTCCTCAACGTGTGTTTTCCTAAAGTCAGGTATTTTACTAGTCTTTTTGCTTCTAACAGTTTATTATTCCCATTCTAAATTGCACCTAATTTCCCTATGGTCGTTGTTACCTCCAACTGCTGCCCTCCGACCTCTACCTGCGTGACTCTAGTAGTAGTGGTGGTGGTGATGGTGGTGGTAGTAGCAGTAGTAGTAGTAGTAGTAGTGGTGGTGGTGAGAGAGAGAGAGAGAGAGAGAGAGAGAGAGAGAGAGAGAGAGAGAGAGAGAGAGAGAGAGAGAGAGAGAGAGAGAGAGAGAGAGATTGGTTTTCAGAGTGGTGGGTAAGTGTATTGGGCTAGAATGCGTCTGAAATGGGCTGGATTGGGCTAGAATGGGCTGGATTGGGCCGGAATGGGCTAGAATGGGCTGTATTGGGCTAGAATGGAATGTATTGGGCTGGAATGGGCTAGAATGAGCTGGATTGGGCTAGAATGGGTCTGAAATGAGCTGGATTGGGCTAGAATGGGTCTGAAATGGGCTGGATTGGGCTGGAATGGGCTGTATTGGGCTAGAATGGACTGTATTGGGCTGGAATGGGCTAGAATGACCTGGATTGAGCTAGAATGGGCTGTATTGGGCTAGAATGGACTGTATTGGGTTGGAATGGGCTAGAATGACCTGGATTGGGCTGGATTGGGCTAAAATGGGCGGGAATGGTCTGGAATGAGTTGGGGTGAGGTAGATTGGGCTGGAATAGGCTAGGATGGGCTGGATTGGGCTGGAATGAATTGGAATGAGCTGGATTGGGCTGGAATAGGCTGGGATGGGCTGGATTGGGCTGGAATAGGCTGGATTGGGCTGGAATTAGTTGGAGTGAGCTGGATTGGGCTGGAATAGGCTGGGATGGGCTGGATTGGGCTGGAATAGGCTGGTTTGGGCTGGATTGGGCTACAATGAGGTAAATAATGGGACTGTTTGTCAAGATTGAAAAAAAACATGATTTTTCTTAAAATATAAAAAAATAATTTATTTGACTTAATTTTTTTTTTGTATTAAAGTTATTGTTGCTTTTTTTTATTTATTTTTATTTATTTATTTTGTTTTATTTATTTATTTTGTTTTTTGTTTAGTAAGCTTGTGTAAGTGATGAGGCCATACTGTTGTTGTTGTTGTTGTTGTTGTTGTTGTTGTTGTTGTTGTTGTTGTTGTGAAGCAGGCCAGTGTTCGTGACACAACACACTCCATTACACAGTTAACAAACAAATAATTTTTTGCATTAAAAAATGACAAATAGCAGAAAGTGTAATCAGATTTGTTATATTAAACTAACTAACTTTGCATTAAAAAATAAATAAATAAATAAATAAACATATAAGCTCATTAAACTTCATAATTAAATTTATTATCATTATTACCAACAAAAAACAAGTTGTGTTTGAGGTGCAAGAGATGCGGGGAGGAGACTGCCAGGGAGGTGATGGGAGAGAGGGAGCCCCGTGCTGCTTCACCTTTCCCAGGGTGAGTGCTGGCAGTCTGGCCAGGCGGCGGTGGTGGTGGTGGTGGCGGTGGTGACGCTACCCGGGGACAGGCAGCGTGGTGGTGGTTGGCCTGGTGTCTCTGGCCAGGTGGTGCGGGGCCTGGAGGAGGTGCAGGAGGCAGCCCGCCACTGCCCCACTGCTGAGGTGACTGTGGTGCAGTGTGGCGTGGTGCTGGCACGGCACTGCTGCACCACACCACACACCACACCACTGCCACCATCATTTATTTATTTATTTATTTTTGAGTAGACAAGCAAACACATACACACGCCCATAAACACACACACACACACACACACACACATACATACATACAGACAGACATACAGACAGACAGACGGACACACATTTAAAGTTGAGAGTGCGGGTTGTGATGGTGGCGGTTGTTGGTGTGAATATTGGCGGCAGGACACACCGCTCCACGCATTGCTCCTTCACTAACAACACGAAAGTTTCCAGCGCAAACACTTCTGTTATCAATATTCACACTGTCTCATTTTGCTTCTCAATAAAATGATTGTACAAACACAAATCTTGCTTTTCATTTTCCTTCAGGTGGAAGTGAAAGGCCGCGCTGCACCCTCAGTTACACTAGTGCTCCTCTTATTACCATTATTACTATTATTATTATTATTATTATCATTATTATTATTATTATTATTATTATTATCATTATTATTAACTGTAGGTTGACTTTGTAAGTTTGCTTTAGTCACCGTCAATCTGTTCTTTCTCTTTGAAGACTGCGTTGATGGAAGGGGTGACTGCACCAATGTCACTGCGGGGGACTGCGCTCAAAACTGTGCCACGCTTGACTTTCCTTGGTGACGGAATACACAGAGGAGATGTGCCGCAACACTGCAGCAAAGGCAGGGGAGATGTGGGCACTTATACAGTCATACCAGTGACGTAATGGCTGCACCGCTTATTTGGGTGGCTCATGAATAACAAGATAAAGTTAAACAAAAGCAAAATTTTGTGAGGAAGAGCAAAGGGATTTACGTTGTAGCATTGTTTGAGTGAGCGGTAGAAGACAGCTAGATATGCAACATTGCGGCGGTGAGAGAGAGGCTGAAGACAGTCAGTTAGAGGAGAGGAGTTGATGAGACGAAAAGCATTTGATTCCACCCTGTCTAGAAGAGCAGTATGAGTGGAACCCCCCAGACATGTGAAGCATACTCCATACATGGACGGATAAGGCCCTTGTACAGAGTTAGCAGCTGGGGGGGGATGAGAAAAACTGGGGGAGACATCTCAGAACACCTAACTTCATAGAAGCTGTTTTAGCTAGAGATGAGATGTGAAGTTTCCAGTTCAGATTATAAGTAAAGGACAGACCGAGGATGTTCAGTGTAGAAGAGGGGGACCATTGAGAGTCATTGAAGAAGAGGGGATAGTTGTCTGGAAGGTTGTGTCGAATTGATAGATGGAGGAATTGAGTTTTTGAGGCATTGAACAATACCAAGTTTGCTCTGCCCCAATCAGAAATTTTAGAAAGATCAGAAGTCAGGCGTTCTGTGGCTTCCCTGCATGATATGTTTACCTCCTGAAGGGTTGGACATCTATGAAAAGACGTGGAGAAGTGCAGGGTGGTATCATCAGCGTAGGAGTGGATAGGACAAGAAGTTTGGTTTAGAAGATCATTAATGAATAATAAGAAGAGATTGGGTGACAGGACAGAACCCTGAGGAACACCACTGTTAATAGATTTAGGAGAAGAACAGTGACCGTCTACCACAGCAGCAATAGAACGGTCAGAAAGGAAACTTGAGATGAAGTTACAGAGAGAAGGATAGAAACCGTAGGAGGGTAGTTTGGAAATGAAAGCTTTGTGCCAGACTCTATCAAAAGCTTTTGATATCTCCAAGGCAACAGCAAAAGTTTCACCAAAATCTCTAAAAGAGGATGACCAAGACTCAGTAAGGAAAGCCAGAAGATCACCAGTAGAGCGGTCTTGATGGAACCCATACTGGCGATCAGATACAAGGTTGTGAAGTGGTAGATGTTTAACAATCTTCCTGTTGAGGATAGATTGAAAAACTTTAGATAGGCAGGAAATTAAAGCAATAGGACGGTATAGTTTGAGGGATTAGAACGGTCACCCTTTTTAGGAACAGGCCGAATGTAGGCAAACTTCCAGCAAGAAGGAAAGGTAGATGTTGACAGACAGAGATGAAAGAGTTTGACAAGGCAAGGTGCAAGCACGGAGGCACAGTTTCGGAGAACAATAGGAGGGACCCCATCAGGTCCATAAGCCTTCCGAGGGTTTAGGCCAGCGAGGGCATGGAAAACATCATTGCAAAGAATTTTAATAGGTGGCATGAAGTAGTCAGAGGGTGGAGGAGAGGGAGGAACAAGCCCAGAATCGTCCAAGGTAGAGTTTTTAGCAAAGGTTTGAGCAAAGAGTTCAGCTTTAGAAATAGATGTGATAGCAGTGGTGCCATCTGGCTAAAGTAGAGGAGGGAAAGAAGAAGAAGCAAAGTTATTGGAGATATTTTTGGCTAGATGCCAGAAATCACGAGGGGAGTTAGATCTTGAAAGGTTTTGACATTTTCTGTTAATGAAGGAGTTTTTGGCTAGTTGGAGAACAGACTTGGCATGGTTCTGGGCAGAAATATAAAGTGCATGAGATTCTGGTGATGGAAGGCTTAAGTACCTTTTGTGGGCCACCTCTCTATCATGTATAGCACGAGAACAAGCTGTGTTAAACGAAGGTTTAGAAGGTTTAGGATGAGAAAAAGAGTGAGGAATGTACGCCTCCATGCCAGACACTATCACCTCTGTTATGCGCTCAGCACACAAAGACGGCTCTCTGACACGGAAGCAGTGGTCATTCCAAGGAAAATCAACAAAATACCTCCTCAGGTCCCCCCAACTAGCAGAGGCAAAACGCCAGAGGCACCTTCGCTTAGGGGGATCCTGAGGAGGGATTGGAGTGATAGGACAAGATAAAGATATGAGATTGTGATCGGAGGAGCCCAATGGAGAAGAAAGGGTGACAGCATAAGCAGAAGGATTAGAGATCAGGAAAAGGTCAAGAATGTTGGGCGTATCTCCAAGACAGTCAGGAATACGAGTAGGGTGTTGCTCTAGGTCATGGAGGATAGCAAAGTTGTAGGCTAGTTCACCAGGATGGTCAGTGAAGGGAGAGGAAAGCCAAAGCTGGTGGTGAACATTGAAGTCTCCAAGAATGGAGATCTCTGCAAAAGGGAAGAGGGTCAGAATGTGCTCCACTTTGGAAGTTAAGTAGTCAAAGAATTTCTTATAGTCAGAGGAGTTAATTGAGAGGTATACAGCACAGATAAATTTAGTATGAGAGTGACTCTGTAGTCGTAGCCAGATGGTGGAAAACTCGGAAGATCAAGAGCATGGGCACGAGAGCAGGTTAAGTCATTGGCACATAAACGCAGCATCCAGCTTTGGATCGAAAATGAGGATAGAGAAAGTAGGAAGGAACAGAAAAGGGGCTACTGTCAGTTGCCTCAGACACCTGGGTTTCAGTGAGGAAAAGAAGATAAGGTTTAGAAGAGGAGAGGTGGTGTTCTACAGATTGAAAATTAGATCTTAGACCGCGAATGCACAAGTTAATGAAGAAAAAGTTGAGGGGGGTGTCAAGACACTTAGGGTCGTCGACGGAAAGGCAGTCCGACCTGGGGACATTTATGGTCCCCTCACCAGATGGGGACTCCGAGGCTGGTGTAGGAGTCACCATGATGATTTTAAAATTTTTGAGTGAATGGTGTGTGTGTTATTAGGTGCTTGTAGTTTTGTGTGGAGGAAGAGAGTTGTCTTTAGAGGGCAGGCTGTGACTGCCCCCTTGTGTTGTGAGACACAAAGGGAAACGTTCAGTGAGGTCACATCTGGCTTTAATGATAAGTTCACAGCACCCCCTGAACAGTGCTGCACACCTCACTGGGAGTAATTATCGTTTCGGCAGGTGTCTACTGCCTCCTCCAGCTCACACACAGAGGCACGCTGACAGTGCTGCCAGTGTGTCGTGGCAAGGAAGAAAGGGAAGGGACCCTAAAAGAGATGAAAAAGTCCCTTGTGCACGCCTGGGAAGTACGCCTGAGGGAGTTTAGGTGTTAAATTAGAGGAGACATGTTGACCCCGTGCTCTCAAGTAGCTGATCTGCGGAAGACGTCACAAGAAGAATAACAACAAGATCAAGAACAAGATCATCGTCATTGTTGCCTTGTTTACCTTTGTCACAGTGCTCCTCCTCCTGCTGTCCGTGTGTATGTGTGTCTGTGTGTGCGTGTGAGCCTGCCTGTGTGTGTGTGCGTGTGTGTGTGCGTGTGTCTTTTGAAGGCACCTCTCAGGCCGCTGCTGTCTCCTCTGCCTGGTGAGTGAGGGCGATCTCTCTCTCTCTCTCTCTCTCTCTCTCTCTCTCTCTCTCTCTCTCTCTCGTACACACGCAACGAAAACTACTACTACTACTACTACTACTACTACTACTACTACTACTACTACTACTACTACTACTACTACTAAGGTTTAATTTCCTGATCTCTCTCTCTCTCTCTCTCTCTCTCTCTCTCTCTCTCTCTCTCTCTCTCTCTCTCTCTCTCCTTGGTCTCTTTTTCCTTATAATTATCTCCTCCTCCTCCTCCTCCTCCTCCTCCTCTTCCTCCTCCTCCTCCTCCTCCTCCTGTTGTTATTTGTTTCGTGAATATCATTAAGTGTTGTGTCTGCAGAAAGGAAGGAGAACAATTCGTGACAAACAAATAAAGGAAGGAAGGAAGGAAAGAAGGAAGGAAGGAAGAAAGAAAGGACAGTGTTGAGTCTCGCAGGTCACGCCAGCGTCTTGTAAACTGTAAATTTGCTTGCTTCACCTGGCAATTGTGAACCAGTAAGTAAATTCTTGCTTCACTTTAGGTTTGGTTAGGTTAAGTTAGGTTTGGTTAGGTATGGTTAGGTTTGGTTAGGTTAAGTTAGCTTAAGTTAGGTTTGGTTAGGTTAAGTTAGGTTAAGTTAGGTTTGGTTAGGTTAAGTTAGGTTTGGTTAGGTATGGTTAGGTTTGGTTAGGTTAAGTTAGGTTTGGTTAGGTTTGGTTAGGTTTGGTTAGGTTAAGTTAGGTTTGGTTAGGTTAAGTTAGGTTAAGTTAGGTAATATTATATTTGGTTAGGTTAAGTTAGGTTTGGTTAGGTTTGGTTAGGTTAAGTTAGGTAATATTATGTTTGGTTAGGTTAAGTTAGGTTTTGTTAGGTTAAGTTAGGTTTGGTTAGGTTAGGTTAGATTAAGTTAGGTAATATTATGTTTGGTTAGGTTAAGTTAGGTTTGGTTAGGTTAAGTTAGGTTTGGTTAGGTTTTGTTAGGTTAGGTTTGGTAATATTATGTTGAGTTAGGTTAGCTTGTGTTGTGTTGTGTTGTGTTGTGTTAAGCCGTGAGGTTGTTGTGCACCGTGGACAGGTGGACGGGTGCAGCAGTGAGCACACTGGTGTGTGGGGCTTGGCACACCAGTGGTGCGCTGGTCAGTAAACACAGCTGTAGATTTAAAGTCATTTTTCTCCTTTGCAATTACTGAGTGCACCTTTTGTTGACTGTTGAACATTAGCAAGGGACAGGAACATGTGCAACACCAACACACCACCATGCATTGACCCTTTCCTCTGAGGCAAGGTGTTCACACTCCACCACTGAACACTCACCCTTTTTATGGTGTGAACAACTAAGACACGGTAACACAAACAAACAAACAAACAAACAAACAATGTGCAGTGCAGAATTGGAGTTGTGTCATTGAAAACCACCTACACTGATGAAATAAATCAATAAATTATGACATTTGCAACAACTTGTATTTGTAGGTGAAGAAAATGAGTGGGATTAGTGTGAGTGGTTTGGTGAGTGGCATGCAGCGTGTTCTAGCACGGAAGCCTTCTCTGTTCTCAATGCTAAAATTAACGTGCTGCCCAAACAAACAAAGTTGTCGCTGGCTTGTCACAAATGTGCATGTCACACACAAATGGTTTGAATAATCTTGAAGTAAACACACTTTCTATAAACAACACTGCTCACTACACTCACACACACACACACACACACACACACACACACACACACATAAGTAAATAAATATGTGTGTGTGTGTAAATAAATATGTGTGTGTGTGTGTGTGCGTGTGTGTGTGTGTGTGTGTGCGTGCGCATGTCAAGCCACACGAGTTGTTGGGACAGAGAGAAGGTGCCCATGTGCTTTCTCCTTGACGGCCGCAGTGTGACTGGCGCTGCGGCAGTGGGAAGCTTGCCAACACAGGGGCACCTCTTGTTGTTGTCTGATGCAGCTAGTGGCTTGAGTTAGGTTAGGTTAGGTTAGGTTAACTTTGGTCAGGTTAGGTTAGGTTAGCCTTGGTTGGGTGAGGTTAGGTTAACTTAGGTTAGGTTAGATCAGGTTAGGTTAGGTTAGAGTTAGGTTAGGTTAGGTTAGCTTAAGTCAGGTTAGGTTAGATCAGGTTAGGTTAGAGTTAGGTTAGATCAGGTTAGGTTAGCTTAAGTCAGGTTAGGTTAGGTTGGAGTTAGGTTAGGTTAGGTTAGGTTAGGGTATGGTGCAAGAAGTAAAGGGGATGGCAGTGTTGGCTGTAGCTGCAAATTTAGCAGGATAACTAAGGTGATGCTATAAAAAAATGACCAAAGGTGTTTTTGATGCATTTGTACCACAGGTGATGTGCCGACTTAGCCTGACCCACCCCTAACCTAACCTAACCTAACCTAACACAATGAAATCTAAAGCAACCTAGCCTAACCTCTCTCTCTCTCTCTCTCTCTCTCTCTCTCTCTCTCTCTCTCTCTCTCTCTCTCTCTCTCTCTCTCTCTCTCTCTCTCTCTCTCTCTCTCTCTCTCTCTCTCTCTCTCTCTCTCTCTCTCTCTCCTCAGCCAAGCAAAAACCAAGCCATCCTATTGGTCAACAGGTGATCACCATCAGCCCTCCCATTGGCCCAGAGCTTTGTGGATTGTGATTGGACGGCTGGCTGGCTGACCTGACCTGACCTCAACCGAGCCAACATGATTTACATTTTCCTTGTTGACACTGGCACCATGATGACCTTTGACATGAACCTGGCACTAGAGAGGTAGGCAGAGAGAGAGAGAGAGAGAGAGAGAGAGAGAGAGAGAGAGAGATGTATTTTTTGGCAAAGGTATTTATGTAATTAGAATTATATCAATGTGTGTGTTTGTGACCTGTCAATATACATAGGCCTACAGATTTTGTGACCAGTCAATATACATAGGCCTACAGATTTTGTCACCTGTCAATATACATAGGCCTACAGATTTTGTGACCTGTCAATATACATAGGCCTACATAGGTACTTGAGTAAGCCTTTAGTTAGCTGAACAGTCTGAGGCAACAATCACACTAATAATAATAATGATAATAATAATAATAATAATAATAATAATAATAATAATGATAATAATAATTGGTTTATTTATTTTGTGCAGTGTTGAGGTGTTGAAAGGTGCAATACACAATGCTGTCAAGGTGCCCACAGACAAACAGGTCAGTATTGCCAGATAGCTTACCTTAGCTTAGGTTAGGTTAGGTTAAGTTTGGTTAGCTTAGAGTTCTTCCAAACTGGTGTGTGTGTGTGTGTGTGTGTGTGTGTGTGTGTGTGTGTGCGTGTGTGTGTGTGTGTGTGTGTGTCTCCGCTGAGGCCAAATAAGACAAGTTTTTCCATGAGGTGTGGACGGACGGGAGGGGTGTGGGTGATGGTCCTGTGGGTCCTGGCATGGGCGGTGCTGGGTGGCGGCCGTCACGTGGTTTGGTGCGGGAGAGACTCCTGGGCAGTGAGAGGAATGGCAGAGGGGCTGGCAGAGTGAGGGTGCACCAGCAGACACACCCTGCCTGACTGTGGTGCACAACAAACTCACCAGTGACAAGGCTGTGTGTCCCTCGGCTGGTGAGGCAAGGCACGCTGGCTGGAGCCGGCGAGGGAGAGGCAGCCTGCACCAGGAGACTGACTGACTGACTGACTGACTGACTGACTGACTGACTGACTGACTGACTGACTGACTGACTGACTGACTGACTGACTGACTGACTGACTGGCTGGCTGGCTGGCTGGCTGGCTGGCTGGCTGGCTGGCTGGCTGGCTGGCTGGCTGGCTGGCTGGCTGGCTGGCTGGCTGGCTGGCTGGCTGACTGACTGACTGGCTGGCTGGCTGGCTGACTGACTGACTGACTGACTGACTGACTGACTGACTGACTGACTGACTGACTGACTGACTGACTGACTGACTGACTGACTGACTGACTGACTGGCTGACTGACTGACTGATGGACTGACTGACTGACTGACTAACTAACTAACTAACTGTGTGGCTGACTGACTGATGGACTGACTGACTGACTGACTGACTGACTGACTGACTGACTGAGTTTACCTGTGTGGGCCAATTCAGGCTGCGCAGTGTGTGTGTGTGTGTGTGTGTGTGTGTGTGTGTGTGTGTGTGTGTGTGTGTGTGTGTGTGTGTGTGTGTGTGTCAGTGTCTGGGATGCCTCCCCTCTTCAGCTTGTCAACTCTGCCAGGGTCATTGACACACGCGAGTCACTCTGGCAATCTTGCTGTATTTTTCATGTTAGTTTGTGTTTTGTATTGATTTTTGTTTTATTTTTTGTTGTTTGTTGTTAATGTTTTGTGAGTTGTGTTAATATTTGATGTTGTTTGTTGAATTTGTAGAATTGCTATGTGCCTATTGCTTGTTTGCAAGGTGACAGTGGTTAGTGTGTGTGTGTGTGTATGTTACTACTACTACTACTACTACTACTACTACTACTACTACTACTACTACTACCACTACTACTACTACTACTACTGTCAACAGGTGCTGCTGGTGGTGGTGGTGGTGGTGGTGGTGAAGGGGTGAGAATGGTGGTTGACTTGCAGTGGTGAGGCAGGCAGATGCAGCAAGCCAGCAGGCCTACATGTGGCAGGCTCAGCACAAGACACATCTGCCTGTGTCTGCCTGCTAGCCTCATCTGTGTGGTTGGCAGCCTTCCTCCACAGCTCCCTGGTGACTCCCCACTCACCACCACTGACAGCCTCCTTGGTGATGCTGCTCCATTCACCCACCACTCTCTTCCACACACACTTCCTTCCTGTCTCTTTCCTCAATTTTTTGAAGCCCAGTCTGCTACTTGTCGTCCTGCCCACCGGTCCTCAGTGTGCTGGCTGCGTCCCCCTCGCCTTGACCCCCCATGCCCCTCTTGACCTCCCCTCCCTCATCCTTGTGGTCACTCTCCCAGTGCTGGCTGTACCACCCCAGGCTGCAGCCCTCCCCACTGACCTCTCACCTTCCTGGCTGACCTCACCTCTGACCACTGCCAAATACAACTTTTACTCCTTGATATTCTGTTATTTTATTGTGTGTATGTGTGTGTTTGTTTGTTTGTTTGTTTGTTTATTCAGCTTTATTTTATTGAATTACTACTACTACTACTACTACCACTACTACTACTACTACTACTACTACTGTTGCAGGCACAGGTGGAGGGGTGTCTCAACATGCCAGCCACTTACAACGCTGTGGTGGCGCGGACACAGTTAGCACAGCAGTTTTACGAGCACACTAGTGAGGTCACCAGAACGTGTCGCCAACTTGTTCACGACCAGCATCTGCAGCAACAAGGTCAGGTCGGGTTAGGTCAGATTAGGTTAGGTTATGTTAAGTTAGGTTAAGTTAGGTTTTTCAAATTTGAATGTTGTGAGTGTGTCAAAATGAAGGTCATGGGTTCTGAAGGTCACAGGGGGTTCTGAAGGTCACAAGGGAAAGCAGAAAGAGAGGGAAAGTAAAGAGGAAGAAAGAGAAAAAGATAAAGAAGAGAAGAGGGAACAAAGAAGAAGAAGAAATAATTGTTATGAATTTGTCTCTCTCCTCTTCCTCTTTCTTTCCTCTGTCCACTACTACTACTACTACTCCTACTACTACTACTACTACTACTACTACTACTACTACTACTACTACTACTACTACTACTACTACTACTACTACTACTGCAGGCTGGGCAGCAGTGGTGGCCAACTTGGAGGACATTGTGGCAGCCTTCAGAACAAGACATGACGCATTCCAGCAAAATTTTGTGGAGTATCTCAGTGGCCCAGAGGAGAAGGTCGCCCTGCTTCAGTCGTGAGTTTGTGTGTGTGTGTGTGTGTGTGTGTCAGGGTTGGAGGAAAGGTGGAGGGAACATGGAGAAAGGTCTGTGAGGGAGGAGAAGCCTGAAGGTAACTTTTGGAGGGAGATATGGAGGAGAGAAGAGAGGGAGGTGGAGAGAATGTCTTGCTTATATTTTTTATCATTTACAAGTCTCTCCTATAGTTTTGTGTGATGCCCCACTCTTCCTGCCAACTTACCGGTAGGGAGAGAAGGAGGAGGAGGAGGAAGAGAGAGGAGAGAGGAGGAAAGAGATGAAAGATTGGTTGGAGTGTGTGTGTATGTGTGTCCGTCTGCCAACATTACTACTACTACTACTACTACTACTACTACTACTACTACTACTACTTACAGTTTTGAAGAGGACCTTAAGCTACTGGCAAGGATTCCAGTCTTCCCTGAACTCTTGGGGAAGACACAAGAGGAAGAGGAAGAGGAAGAAGCTGGGAAGAAGAGGAGGACAAGCACAGCACAGAAGAAAGAGGAGGAGGAAGAGAAGGAAGAGGAGGAGAAGGAGGAGGAGGAAGAGGAGGAAGAGCAGGAGGAGGAGAAAAGAGGAGGAGAAGGAGGAGGAGGAGAAGGAGGAAAAGGAGAAAGTAAGTTGTTGTTATTGTTGTTGTTGTTGTTGTTGTTGTTGTTGTAAATAAGAATAATTGTTGATATATCTCTCTCACTCTCTCTCTCTGTGTGTCTGTCTGTCTGTCAGTGAGGCAAGTGTCACTGCTGGACTGGATCAGCGCCAAGGACAGCCAAAGTGACGTCAGACAGATTGCCCAACTCTGCTGCAGGGGACTGGCTCAGGTGTGTGTGTGTGTGTGTGTGTGTATGTCAGGTATTCACACCTAATTCTTGCTGTGTAATTCTGTTTCCGCAGGATTGAGTCAAGTTTGTAATCTTGCATTGTTTAACAAGTTGAGTGTTGTCACATTAGTGTGGCTCCCCCTCCCCCTGTGTTAGAATATTGCATGTTTCCAAGGCCACAGGGACACTCAGCCTGGTTCTCAAGAGTGTTTCTTCTGTCACTAATGCACAAATGTTGTTAATCTGTCTCTGGAACCGTAAAAACACCTTTGAAAACCCACATCACTTCAACTACAGCCTTTTAAAAGAGTGTATCTTGTCAGTAATGAAGAAATGTTTTTAATCTGTCACTGCAACTGTAAAAACACCCTTGAAAACCCACATCACTTCAACTACAGCCTTTTAAAAGAGTGTTTCTCCCATCAGTAATGCAGAAATATTAATCTGTCACTGCAACTGTAAAAACACCCTTGAAAACCCACATCACTTCAACTACAGCCTTTTAAAATAGTGTTTCTCCCATCAGTAATGCAGAAATGTTAATCTGTCACTGCAACTGTAAAAACACCCTTGAAAACCCACATCACTTCAACTACAGCCTTTTAAAAGATTGTATCTTGTCAGTAATGAAGAAATGTTGTTAATCTGTCACTGCAACTGTAAAAACACCCTTGAAAACCCACATCACTTCAACTACAGCCTTTTAAAAGAGTGTTTCTCCTGTCAGTCATGCAGAAATGTTAATCTGTCACTGCAACTGTAAAAACACTCTTGAAAACCTGCGTCACTTCAACTGGAGCCTTTTAAAAGAGTGTTTCTCCTGTCAGTAATGCTGAAATGTTAATCTGTCACTGCAACTGTAAAAACATCCTTGAAAACCCACATCACTTCAATTACAGCCTTTTAAAAGAGTGTTTCTCCTGTCAGTAATACAAAAATGTTGTTAATCTGTCACTGCAACTGTAAAAACACCTTTGAAAACCCACATCACTTCAACTACAGCCTTTTAAAAGAGTGTTTCTCCTGTCAGTAATGCAGAAATGTTGTTAATCTGTCACTGCAATTGTAAAAACAAACTTGAAAACTCGTGTCACTTCAACTGGAGCCTTTTAAAATAGTGTTTCTCCTGTCAGTAATGCAGAAATGTTGTTAATCTGTCACTGCAACTGTAAAAACACCCTCAAAAACCCGCGTCACTTCAACTAGACACACACACACACACATACACACACACACACACACACACACACACACACACACACACACACACACACACACACACACACACACACACACACACACACACACACACACACTCAGCACCAGTACTGCTGCTACCACACAGATCAGTGAGGGGCTGCTGGAACAAGTGGGGCAAGAGGTCAGCGCTGTGCTTCGAGAGGCAGACCGGCCACAGATGAAGGAGGTGAAGGGGCTTGGTGAGCGCCTGTGTGGCCTGGAGCAGCTCATGCATGATGCTGCCTTCGTGGTGCAGGAGCAGAGCAATTTCTCACAGGTACTCCTTCATATCTCCCTCCACAAGTTACCTCCACACTTCTCCTTCCTCACAGACTTTCCTCCATGTTCCCTCCACTTTCTCTCTAATCCTGACTATCCTGCGAGTCTTGCTTCATAGTTAAAATAGTGCTTTTGTTAGATAGTCTGACATCACCGCCAGCCATTTTCCCCTCCACCACCCTCTATTCTTTCCTCCATATCTCTCTCCATAAGTTACCTCCACACTTCTCCTTCCTCACAGACCTTCCTCCATGTTTTTTCCACCTTCTCTCCAATCCTGACTATCCTGCAAGTCTTGCTTCATAGTTAAAATAATGCTTTTGTTACATAGTCTGACATCACCGCCAGCCATTTTCCCCTCCACCACCCTCTATTCTTTCCTCCATATCTCCCTCCATGAGTTAGCTCCAGGCTTCTCCTTCCTCACAGACATTCCTCCATGTTTTTTCCACCTTCTCTCCAATCCTGACTATCCTGCAAGTCTTGCTTCATAGTTAAAATAGTGCTTTTGTTAGATAGTCTGACATCACCGCCAGCCATTTTCCCCTCCATCACCCTCTATTCTTTCCTCCATATCTCTCTCCATGAGTTACCTCCACACTTCTCCTTCCTCACAGACCTTCTTCCATGTTCCATCCACCTTCCCTCCAATTCTGATTATCCTGTGTCTCTTGGTTCATAGTGAAAATAGTGCTTTTTTGACCTGTGCTCTCTCTGGCAGGCTCTGTTGAAGAACCAGGACAGGGCAGGGAAGGTGAATGACCCATCTATATTCCCTGACCTCTGCACTTCACACCGCAAGAATTTGATGCACATGTTGAAAAACCATCAAAAGGTGTGTGTGTGTGTGTGTGTGTGTGTGTGTGTGTGTGTGTGTGTGTGTGTGTGTGTGTGTGTGTGTGTGTGTAATAGTAGTAGTAGTAGTAATAGTAGTAGTAATATAGGAACATAATAAAAATAATCAAAAAATACTATGAAATTCTTACTGGAGGTGTTACTAACTCTCTCTCTCTCTCTCTCTCTCTCTCTCTCTCTCTCTCTCTCTCTCTCTCTCTCTCTCTCTCTCTCTCTCTCTCTCTCTCTCTCTCAGCTGCAAGACATCAAAAGGAGATGCATCAAGGCAAAGGAAGAGCTGTCGGAGAATTTGTACGTTAGATTGAAGTAAGTATTCACAGCAGGAGGAGGAGGAGGAGGAGGAGGAGGAGGAGGAGGAGGAAGAGGAGGAGGAGGAGGAGGAGAAGAAGAATCAGCTGTTCCTTTTTTGGTAATGATATTTGTTTGTTTGTTTTCTTTCTCAGTTTCTCTCCTTCCTTCCTTATTTTCTTGTTATCATCATTGTCCTTCTCTTTTCATTATTCACTTTGAGCTGTGTTGTCACTTGTTCCTCTTTCTTCTCTCTCTCCATTACAAAATTTTCCCTTTTCAACTCCCACCCCCTCTGTGTCTCTCTCCCCCCCTCCCTCCCTGCCCCCCTGCCTCCCTGCCTGTCTCTCTTAACCGATCCTGACCCCATAGGTGGATAATGTATATAGAGAGGCGCCTGTACGAGGCGGACACGCGCGTCTCCATGCATCAAGAGAGTGTTCGGCGCCTGGCTGGACTCCTGCAAGTGGTGGAGCAGATTCACCGCACCCCGAGGGTCTATGCCGCAGCCGTCACGGAGGTGGCTCGCCGGCACGCCTTCTCCAGGGCCTTCCTGCAGGTGAACTAAGGATCAGAGAAGAGTGAGGATTGGAGGGGAGGTGGAGGGATGACTGGGGAAGGTGTGCAAACAAGGAGAAGCATGGAGGTAACTTGTGGAGGGAGATATTGGAGGAAAGGAGAGAGGGTGGTGGAGAGAAGAAGTATTGGCTGTGGTGGCAGACTATATAACAAAAGCACTATTTTATCAATGAAGCAAGTGTCACAGAATAGTCAGGATTAGAGGAGAGGTGGAGGAAACATGGAGGA
>NW_026973675.1:210000-217500 GCF_035594125.1 Scylla paramamosain | reverse complement strand
GGAAAAGTTTTTGAGTCAGGAAAACTTTTGAGTCGGGAAAATTTTGAGTCGGGAAAATTTTGAGTCGGGAAAATTTTGAGTCGGGAATTATTCAAGTTTTGTTTGGTTGTGTGTGCATCACCATTTGCAGTTGTGTGACAGCCCAAGTGTCCACTCCCAGCACTTCCACAGCAACACGAGGGCAGTGCAACAAGCCAGGAGGTCTACATGTGGCAGGCCCTGTACATAACACACCTGCCTGCTTCCACCTGCTTCCACCTGCTTCCACCTGTCATTCCCATCCATACACCTGTCCAGTCATCCTTCAGAGCTCCCTGACGACTCAACACACACATCCTTGTTACTTAGTTCACCCACCACCTTATTTAAAGCCATTTCATTCCCATCTCTCATAAATAATAACTTTATCAACCTTGAACGCATCACTTCTTGTCCTGCCCTTAATACTGTTGATGATTCTGCTAATGTCACCCTTATCATGTCCCCTGTGCCACTTGAAGACCCCCACCAGACCCCCTCCTAGTCACCCTTATCATGTCCCCTGTGCCACTTGAAGACCCCCACCAGACCCCCTCCTAGTCACCCTTATCATGTCCCCTGTGCCACTTGAAGACCCCCACCAGACTCCCTCTTAGTCACCCTTGTCATGTCCCCTGTGCCACTTGAAGACCCCCACCAGACCCCCTCTTAGTCACCCTTGTCATGTCCCCTGTGCCACTTGAAGACCCCCACCAGACTCCCTCTTAGTCACCCTTGTAATGTCCCCTGTGCCACTTGAAGACCCCCACCAGACCCCCTCTTAGTCACCCTTGTCATGTCCCCTGTACCAAAACACTAACTACTACTACTACTACTACTACTACTACTACAACTACTACTACTACTACTTCAGGTGGAGGAAGGCCGAAGGGAACTGGAGGAGGAGAGAAAGAGGCACAGGCTGGAGGTTGAAAACAAAAGGTCTAGATTTAGAATGATGACAACGACCACAGCCACCACCAGCACCTCCCCCACTAGTCTGCCTTTCTCTTCAAGTCCCAGCGAGGAGCACCCGCCCTCCTCCCCAGCCTCCTCTCTCAACAGATGGGAGGTGAGAGGGAGAGAAAGAGACAAAGAGAGAAAGAGGGAGAGGACACCCACAATTCACACTGGAAATGTTCTGTCTTACTCTAATGCCTCTCTTTAATTCCTCAGGGCCTGGACAGACTGAGAGAGGAACTGATGAAAGAGAGAGAGATAGAGATTGAAGAGAGAATTGCAAGTGTAAGAGAGGAAGAAAGGAGGAAATTAGATGACGAAAATCAGGTAAGACAGACAGAGAGAGGGAAAGAGAGAATGTAAGGATTAAAAACAATGATTGGATGGTAATTGGTGCAAGAAAAGAATGACGTTTGTTGTGAAGGAGAGGCAGGAGACGGGGAAAGAAACACACAGAGGAATGAAGAGAAACATGAACAAAACACAAGACAACAACAAATTCAACACCAGAACGACACAATACACAGACAGAAATACAAACCCAAGCTATCTACACATGAAAAACACATTTACACACCTGAAAACATAACACATTACACACTTACACATCTGAAAATGCCCAAAAACTGTGTCCCTCCTCTACCTGGCTGTTGCTCACACCTGCACCACCAACACTTGATTTGAATTAGTGTGATGTGAGTAAACCACAGAAACTTTCAATCAAGTCATTACAGACACTGCCACACACACCCAGACACTGCCACACACACCCAGACACTGCCACACACACCCAGACACTGCCACACACACCCAGACACTGCCACACACACCCAGACACTGCCACACACACCCAGACACTGCCACACACACCCAGACACTGCCACACACACCCAGACACTGCCACACACACCCAAACACTGCCACACACACCCAAACTTCAACCAGATGGCACCACTGCTATAACATCTATTTCTAAAGCTGAACTCTTTGCTCAAACCTTTGCTAAAAACTCTACCTTGGATGATTCTGGGCTTGTTCCTCCCTCTCCTCCACCTTCTGACTACTTCATGCCACGTATTAAAATTCTTCGCAATGATGTTTTCCATGCCCTCGCTGGCCTAAACCCTCGGAAGGCTTATGGACCTGATGGGGTCCCTCCTATTGTTCTCCGAAACTGTGCCTCCATGCTTGCACCTTGCTAGTCAAACTCTTTCAGCTCTGTCTGTCAACATCTACCTTTCCTTCTTGCTGGAAGTTTGCCTACATTCAACCTGTTTCTAAAAAGGGTGACCGCTCTAATCCCTCAAACTACCGTCCTATTGCTTTAATTTCCTGCCTATCTAAAGTTTTTGAATCCATCCTCAACAGGAAGATTCTTAAACATATATCACTTCACAACCTTCTATCTGATCGCCAGTATGGGTTCCGTCAAGGCCGCTCTACTGGTGATCTTCTGGCTTTCCTTACTGAGTCTTGGTCATCCTCTTTTAGAGAATTTGGTGAAACTTTTGCTGTTGCCTTGGACATATCAAAAGCCTTTGATAGAGTCTGGCACAAAGCTTTGATTTCAAAACTACCCTCCTACGGTTTCTATCCTTCTCTCTGTAACTTCATCTCAAATTTCCTTTCTGACCGTTCTATTGCTGCTGTGGTAGACGGTCACTGTTCTTCTCCTAAATCTATTAACAGTGGTGTTCCTCAGGGTTCTGTCCTGTCACCCACTCTCTTCTTATTATTCATTAATGATCTTCTAAACCAAACTTCTTGTCCTATCCACTCCTATGCTGATGATACCACCCTGCACTTTTCCACGTCTTTTCATAGACGTCCAACCCTTCAGGAGGTAAACACATCACGCAGGGAAGCCACAGAACGCCTGACTTCTGATCTTTCTAAAATTTCTGATTGGGGCAGAGCAAACTTGGTATTGTTCAATGCCTCAAAAACTCAATTCCTCCATCTATCAACTCGACACAATCTTCCAGACAACTATCCCCTCTTCTTCAATGACACTCAACTGTCCCCCTCTTCTACACTGAACATCCTCGGTCTGTCCTTTACTTATAATCTGAACTGGAAACTTCACATCTCATCTCTAGCTAAAACAGCTTCTATGAAGTTAGGTGTTCTGAGACGTCTCCGCCAGTTTTTCTCACCCCCCAGCTGCTAACTCTGTACAAGGGCCTTATCCGTCCATGTATGGAGTATGCTTCACATGTCTGGGGGTTCCACTCATACTGCTCTTCTAGACAGGGTGGAGTCAAAAGCTTTTCGTCTCATCAACTCCTCTCCTCTAACTGACTGTCTTCAGCTCCTCTCTCACCGCCGCAATGTTGCATATCTAGCTGTCTTCTACCGCTATTTTCATGCCAACTGCTCTTCTGATCTTGCTAACTGCATGCCTCCCCTCCTTCCGCAGCCTTGCTGCACAAGACTTTCTTCTTTCTCTCACCCCTATTCTGTCCACCTCTCTAACGCAAGAGTTAACCAGTATTCTCAATCATTCATCCCTTTCTCTGGTAAACTCTGGAACTCCCTGCCTGCTTATGTATTTCCACCTTCCTATGACTTGAATTCCTTCAAGATGGAGGTTTCAAGACACTTATCCACCAATTTTTGACCACTGCTTTGACCCTTTTATGGGACTGGCATTTCAGTGGGCATTTTTATTATTAGATTTTTGTTGCCCTTGGCCAGTATCCTTCCTACATAAAAAAAAAAAAACACTGTCACACACACCCAGACACTGCCACACACACCCAGACACTGCCACACACACCCAAACACTGCCACACACACCCAGACACTGCCACACACACCCAAACACTGCCACACACACCCAGACACTGCCACACACACACAAACACTGCCACACACACCCAGACACTGCCACACACACCCAAACACTGCCACACACACCCAAACACTGCCACACACACCCAAACACTGCCACACACACCCAGACACTGCCACACACACCCAGACACTGCCACACACACCCAGACACTGCCACACACATCCAAACACTGCCACACACACCCAGACACTGCCACACACACCCAAACACTGCCACACACACCCAAACACTGCCACACACACCCAGACACTGCCACACACACCCAGACACTGCCACACACACCCAGACACTGCCACACACACCCAAGCACTGCCACACATACCCAGACATTGCCACACACACCCAGACATTGCCCTACACACTGAAAACACTGCCACACATATCAAAACACTGCCACACACATCAAAACACTGCCACAGACATCAAAACACTGCCACACACACACAAACACTGCCACACACACAAAAACTGCCTTAAAGCTTAATACAGTCACAGAGAGAGAGAGAGAGAGAGAGAGAGAGAGAGAGAGAGAGAGAGAGAGAGAACCCTGACAAGACTAATTAATTCCATCATTATTTCCTTAATTAATAGCAGTCATTCACATATCAACAATAATGAAATAATGAACTTTAATAAATCTTAAAAAAAATATATATATATCTTGGGTAGTGATATTCTTATACTCTTCAATAATATTCATAATATCATTTCTTCATGTCTGTGTATCAAACCGAACCATTTCAAGCTTAATCTTGTTTCTTGACCTTCCTGTCTTCTGTCTTGCTCTGTATTGACCTTGTGACCTTTGCAATTCCTTAAACTGGATTTCTATGGTAATACTAATTTATTTATTTATTTTTTTCTTATTTTATTTATTTATTTATTTTTTGCTTATAGATGGAGTTTGCAGAAGCAGTGAAAGCTTTGGCGCAGGACAAGGAAAGGGTTATTGAAGATTTGAAGATTAGGATTCAACTTCTAACAGATGAGTGTGACGGAAGAAGAGGAGGAGGAGGAGGAAGGGAAAATGTTGGAGGACAGATATTGCAAGAAAATGTTGAATTGAAGGTAAGAGATGTGTTTGAGTATGTTTGAGTGTGTTTGGGTGTGTTTTGGTGTGTTTTGAGTGTGTTTGGGTGTGTTTTGAGTGTATTTGGGTGTGTTTTGGTGTGTTTTGGTGTGTTTGAGTATGTTTGAGTGTGTTTTGGTGTGTTTTTGGTGTGTTTTGAGTGTGTTTGGGTGTGTTTTGAGTGTGTTTGGGTGTGTTTTGGTGTGTTTGAGTATGTTTGAGTGTGTTTGGGTGTGTTTTGAGTGTGTTTTGGGTGTTTTGAGTGTGTTTTGAGTGTGTTTCACCAAGTGCTGTTCACTGTCAACAGACACACTCACACATTGTCCTCTCCCTCTCTCTCTCTCTCTCTCTCTCTCAGAATCAGATCACCTCACTGCAGAAACAAGTCAGAAATTTGGAAACTGAACTGGCAAGAGCAAAACGGTTTTCATTTGTGACGCAGCAGAGCACCACCATTACCACTGCCACCACCGCCACTGCTGCTGCTGCTGCCACCGACATGACGGCCTCCACAGCCTCAACGACTGTTAATGAAGACACAAGAGAGAATTTGGTACGTTAGGTTAGGTTTACCAGTGTCTCTCTTCTGAATCACTGTGCTTTGTCACTGCCACTGTTTTGCAAGGCCACAGGGATGTTTAGCTGGGTTCTCAAGAGTGTTTCTCCTACACAAATGTTGTTAATCTGTCACTGGAACCATAAAAACACCCTTGAAAACCTGCATTTTAAAAGAGTGTTTCTCCTGTCATTAATGCATAAATGAACACCCTTGAAAACACAGGTCACTTCAGTTAGAGCATTTTAAAAGAGTGTTTCTCCTGTCAGTAATGCAGAAATGTTGTTAATCTGTCGCAGAAATGTTGTTAATCTGTCGCAGAAATGTTGTTAATCTGTTGCAGAAATGTTGTTAATCTGTTGCTAGAACCATAAAAACACCCTTGAAAACCCACATCACTTTAAATTGAGCCTTTTAAAAGAGTGTTTCTCCTGTCATTAATGCAGAAATGAACACCCTTGAAAACATGCGTCACTTCAACTAGAGCCTTTTAAAAGAGTGTTTCTTCTGTTAATAATACAGAAATGTTAATCTGTCACTGGAACCATAAAAACACCCTTGAAAACCTGCGTCACTTCAGCTAGAGCATTTTAAAAGAGTGTTTCTCATGTCAGTAATGCAGAAATGTTGTTAATCTGTCACTGCAACTGTAAAAACACCCTTGAAAACCTGCATCACTTCAACTACAGCCTTTTAAAAGACTGTTTCTCCTGTCAGTAATGCAGAAATGTTGTTAATCTGTCACTGCAACTGTAAAAACACCCTTGAAAACCTGCATCACTTCAACTACAGCCTTTTAAAAGAGTGTTTCTCCTGTCAGTAATCCAAAAATGTTGTTAATCTATCACTGCAACTGTAAAAACACCCTTGAAAACCTGCATCACTTCAATTAGAGCCTTTCAAAAGAGTGTTTCTTTTGTCAGTAATGCAGAAATGTTGTTAGTCTGTCACTGGAACTGTAAAAACACCCTTGGAAACCCACGTCACTTCAACTAGAGCCTTTTAAAAGATTCTTTCTTCTGTCAGTAATGCAGAAATGTTGTTAGTCTGTCACTGGAACTGTAAAAACACTCTTGAAAACCTGCATCACTTCAGCTAGAGCCTTTTAAAAGAGTGTTTCTCCTGTCAGTAATGCAGAAATGAGGCTGGTGTTAGCATAGTAATAATAATGATAGCAATAATTTTAAGGTATTTATGTATGTATATAGTCAACCTTGTCATGTCCCCTGTGCCACTTGAAGACCCCCACCACACCCCCTCTTAGTCACCCTTGTCATGTCCCCTGTGCCACTTGAAGATCCCCACCAGACCCCCTCTTAGTCACCCTTGTCATGTCCCCTGTGCCACTTGAAGACCCCCACCAGACCCCCTCTTAGTCACCCTTGTCATGTCCCCTGTGCCACTTGAAGACCCCCACCAGACCCCCTCTTAGTCACCCTTGTCATGTCCCCTGTGCCACTTGAAGACCCCCACCAGATCCCCTCTTAGTCACCCTTGTCATGTCCCCTGTGCCACTTGAAGACCCCCACCAGACCCCCCTCTTAGTCACCCTTGTCATGTCCCCTGTGCCACTTGAAGACCTCCACCAGTCACTCTTATGACATCTCTCTCTCTCTCTCTCTCTCTCTCTCTCTCTCTCTCTCTCTCTCTCTCTCTCTCTCTCTCTCTCTCTCTCTCTCTCTCTCTCTCTCTCTCTCTCTCTCTCTCTCTCTCTCTCTCTCTCTCTCTCTCTCTCTCTCTCTCTCTCTCTCTCTCTCTCTCTCTCTCTCTCTCTCTCTCTCTCTCTCTCTCTCTCTCTCTCTCTCTCTCTCTCTCTCTCTCTCTCTCTCTCTCTCTCTCTCTCTCTCTCTCTCTCTCTCTCTCTCTCTGCAGCCTAACCAAGCCAGCCCACTCCTGTCTCATGGTACCATCACCTTTAATTCCTGCCAGACTGGGGACACAGTGTTGGTGCTTTAGGGTGCACTACATGGCCACTACAAAGTGTTGCAGGAAGGGTGTCTCCTCACAACACTTGCATTTCCAACACTCTGATGCTTACAA
>NW_026973675.1:200000-205000 GCF_035594125.1 Scylla paramamosain | reverse complement strand
CAAAAATGGAACCAATTAATACAATATTTTATATGAGAGGAAAACAAGTACATCACAAACTGACGCACATACTCAAGGACGCCACTTACATAAACACAACTCCAGCAGAAGAAAATGAACATCGTCTCTTCAGGAAACCAGTAAACACATTTCGAAAAGCCTTACCTGAACCAATATATGAATAATACAACTGTTGTACTATTATTTTAGAAAACTAAATGAACTGAAACACCTGTGGCGCAGACAAGACGGCATTTCTGTCATATTTCATTCTCATACTTCTGTCACTGTTCTTCACCCAACATCTACTACTTCTTCTTTCAACCCCACTGTCTATCCCTCATTATCTGATTTGATCCCTCTTGTCTCACCAGCCACGCACATACATCAATAGCCTAAACAGGTGTGTAGAAGCCTTACAAAGGACTCCACCACCACTTCCTCCTCCTCCTCCTCTTCCTCCTCCACGCTTAACCCACATGGCGTCTGTGTGGAGCAATTACTGAAGGGAAGAAAGAAGGTGAGAAGCGAAATAATGCAGAGCTGAAGGAGGGGAAGTGGAGCAGGAGGTGGAAGAGGTGTAGTGGGTGCAGAGAGAACAGAATGCAAGATATGAGCGCACAAGAGAAAAGAACGAGGGGGAAGAAGAGGGGAAAGAAGGGAAGAGTGAGAGTGGTAGAGGGTAATAGGAGGAAGGAGTGTAAAGCAAGGAAAGGAGTAAAAGAATGTAGAGGAAAGAAGAGAGGAAGGAAGCAATAAGGTGAAAAAGAGGGAATATGTAGTGTGAGACTGGGCAAGAGAAACGAATGAAAGGGTGCAAGAGAGAGAAAGGTGCAGGAGAAAGGGAGGAAAGCGAAGGAGTGTGGAGGAGGGAAGGAAGGCGCGAATGTGGAGAGGAAAACAAGAATGAATGAATGTAAGGATAAGGAAGGAAGGAATTGCAGTGAAGAAAGAAAGAAAGAATGAAAGAAGAAGAGGGAAGGAGAGAATCGATGAGAGAAAGGAAAATAATGAATAACAATGGATGTGTAAAAGGGAAAGAGGCATTGAGTGGAAGCGAAAATGTGTTGATTATGAAAAGGAAGAAGGAAATGAATGAGAGTGAATGAAAAAAGGGAAAGAAAAGGGGAGAAATCCACGTGAATAAATTGGGCAGAAGGAAGGAGTAAGTGGAAAATGGAAGAAGAGGAAGTAGTAGGAAAAAGAAGAGATAAAAACAAAACAAAAAAGCACAGTAGCGATTTGTTACGAAAGAGGAAATACGAAAGAGGAAATAAAGTAGAGGAAAAACTATATAAATCCGATCACAATTCAGATTTAATTTCCTGCACGAGTTTGTTTTGTACTTTGTGTTGTGGTGGTGGTGGTGGTGGTGGTACAGGTGTTAACGGCTGTGGTTGTGTTGCTGTTGTGTTGGGGCTGTGGTGGTGGTGAACCAGATGGTGTGGAGCTGGGGTTGTTGTTGTTGTTGTTGCTGTTATCGATTTTTATATTGTTTTACAGAGAGAGAGAGAGAGAGAGAGAGAGAGAGAGAGAGAGAGAGAGAGAGAGAGAGAATGTTAAAGGAAACCTGGTGTGTCGTGGCGTTGACCACACTGAAAGGCAGGCATCTACTCGTAATTAGGAGTAGCCGGAGATTATAGGAAGCCGTGCCACGTAACAAGGAACATAATATACCATTTTGTCTCAATCCTTATTTATATTTCCAGTTCACATTACCCACATCAGTGCACTACACATTCTCGATCCAATGGGCATATTTGTTGCTCCAGTCCGGCACTACAACCAAACTTGTAATTAGAACCAGTGGAGTTGGCACCCCACTTTCCACACGATCAGCTACACTGCCCTCACGTTGACACCACTCGGCCCTACTCGTCCACCTGGCAACCTAACGCCGTTGGCTGCTAACTCCTGCAACCATACACCAACATAACTATTCTTACACAACCCTCACTATGCATCGCCCGATAATGGACAGTTCTTACCTAGCCCAACAATCACAATTCACTTTGTTCTCCCCGATAAGGAACATTATTTATAGAACCCGTTAAACACACACTTAACACTTAAGTGTAGTTATCAATGCCTCTGAATAACACCTTTTCCAATTGTGTGCAATAGAAAACACAGTGAAAACAATTTCTAGGAAAGAAAAGAGTAAGTGTACTCACCTCAAGAGTGCAGGTGTGTAGACTCTGGGAGACGGGAGGAAGCAAGGAGTGAGGCGGGAGGTGCCTGTGGGGAGAGACACACTGTGCTTCATGCTCTTACATTTATACTCCACAAGCACAAGTCTGTACCTGTGTACATCTATCTATTTGTATCTATCTGTATAAACACACACACACACACACAGAGAGAGAGAGAGAGAGAGAGAGAGAGAGAGAGAGAGAGAGAGAGAGAGAGAGAGAGAGAGAGATCCAAAAATGTACTCCTTGTTTGACTCGCTATAATTAACTGAATTTTTTTTTTTCAGAAGCAGTTGGCCAAAATAATAATGTCAGAAGTAAGACAAAGCTTTGAAGAAAGAACATCTGTCATAAAGTGTTACTGGAATCACGAAAATGTCAAAGAAGTGCAAAGACAATTCAGAAGACACTTTGACAGGAATCCACCAAGGTGACGCACCATTGCTCGCATCACAGCTAAGTTTGTACCAGATGGAACTGTTCACGACCTCCATAAGCAAGCGTGTGTAGTAGTAGTAGTAGTAGTAGTAGTAGTAGTAGTGGTTGTAGTGGTATTAGTGGTGGTAGTAATACTAGTGGTAGCAGTAATAGAAGAAAGGAGAGTAGAAGCCTTTGTGAGAGGAAAAAAGTAGTAGTAGCAGTAATAGTAGTAGTAGTGGTAGAGGTAATATTCGCGATTTGTTACTACTACTACTACTGCTACTACTACTACTATTACTACTACTACTGCTACTACTACAACTACTACTACTACTACTACTACTACCTCTAACACTATTACTACTACTGCTGCTAATAATACTATGTGAATATTAATAGTAATGCCTTAAAAATTGTTGCAAAAACAGCTGCAGTAGTAGTATTTATATTAGTAATAGCAGTAGTAATAATAGTGGTAATAATAGTAGTAGTAGAAGTTTTTGTTGTTATATTGTTACTATAATTGTTATCAATATCACACACACACAGTAGTAGTAGTAGTAGTAGTAGTAATAGTAGTTATAGTAGTAGTAAGAGCAGAAGCAATAGTAGTTTTAATAATTTAGTATAATTTAATTATTTGATTAATTTTATTTATTTATTTATCTATTTCATTTTATTTATCTATTTATTTATTTATTTATATTTTTTTTGGTAGATATATGGTGTTTTTTGTGGATATGAGTGTGTTCGTTGGTTGAACAAGTCCCTGTATATCAAGTAGACCTTTGTGTGTCGCTCAAGTACCGAACGGCCTGGAAACACTGAGCCAAAGGGACGCCGCTCAGTCTGCAGCCAGTGTGGCGGCTTATCTTGTGTGGTGCGCGTGTGTATCGCATTGTGTTCCTCCTCAAAGACTTAGTGGTGGTCAAGATAACCAGGATTGGCCAAGCCCTCCCTGAAGTGTGCTACCAGTAGTGTACCAGGTGTGTTGAGTAGCCGCCAGGTGTACAGCCATATGTGTGTTGTGTACATGTGCATGTTGTGTACAGAAAGACCTCCTGCTGATGTTTTGTTAGTCCCATCATGCCGCTGGCCCGGGAAACTACACTTGCCCCTCTTCTCAGAGACGCCATCTTGTTGTGTCAGTCCGAGACGCCTCCTTCCCCCCCACCTCTCTCCCCACCACCCGCCAGCCACTCCTTCTGACTTCCGCCAGCACTTCTGGCCGCCCAATAGCCAGCAGCACCTTCACGGCAACTACCTGCCAGCACGCCTTCCTGTCCTTATCTCCTCCCACTCCCTCCCCCTTCCCTCAACCCACTCCTTCCTAATCCTATTTCGCCACCCACTCCTGCCAGGCCCCTACCAGCAACCCACTCCTTCCCGCTCCAAGCCTGCCAGCCGCCCCTTCCCGCCCCCCACCCACCATCCACTCCTTCCGGCCCCCACCCGCCTCACGCTCCTTTCCCCTTTCCGCCGCCCACACACGAGGTGCTCTCCTCGCTCCCTCCCCCCACTCATGACGTCACGGACGGCGGTGACAGTGACTAGCTGGTGTGAACCGCACCTCACACTCGCTCTACATAAATACTGCTACTACTACTGCTACTGCTGCTACCACTGCTGTTACTATTACTACTGTTACTTCTGCTGCTACTATTACTACTACTACAATTACTAGTGCTACTAGAATTCTATTACTACTATTACTGCTACTGCTGCCACTACTGGCGCTACTACTACTACTGCTGCTACTACTACTACTACTACTACTGCTACTACTATTACAACTACTACAATTCTGTTACTACTACTAATGCTGCTACTACTACTACTACTACTACTGCTACTACTATTACAACTACTACAATTCTGTTACTACTACTACTACTACTACTACTACTACTACTACTACTACTACTACTACTACTACTACTACTGCTACTACTACTACTCGTTCTACTTCTACTACTGCTACTAATACTGATATTAGCTCTACTACTACTACTACTACTACTACTACTATTATTACAATTACTGTTACTACTATTACTTCTATTAGTATTACTACGACTATTATTATTACGACTACTTTTAGTACAAAAATGAATACTACTACTATTACTACTACTACAATAATTATTATTACGAGTACTCATACTACTGCTTCTATTACTACTACTACTACTACTACAACTACTACTACTGCTACTACTAC
This sequence comes from Scylla paramamosain, assembly GCF_035594125.1. NCBI lineage: Eukaryota > Metazoa > Arthropoda > Malacostraca > Decapoda > Portunidae > Scylla > Scylla paramamosain. The sequence goes on along the minus strand of NW_026973675.1, from coordinate 200,167 downwards.
TACTACTACAACTACTACTTCCTTGCAAGCAAGCCTCCCTGTCCGCTTTACCGTCATTCCTTGATTCATATTTTTTATTATTTATATTGTTATTAGTGTGTGTGTGTGTGTGTGTGTGTGTGTGTGTGTGTGTGTGTGCAGGATTACAGATAAAAATATTATTCATG
>NW_026973675.1:190000-192500 GCF_035594125.1 Scylla paramamosain | reverse complement strand
AGTGGTAGAGGATAATAGGAGGGAGTGTAAAGCAAGGAAAGGAGTAAAAGAATGTAGAGGAAAGAAGAGAGGAAGGAAGGAATAAGGTGAAAAAGAGGGAATATGTAATGTGAGACTGGGCAAGAGAAACGAATGAAAGGGTGCAAGAGAGAGAAAGGTGCAGGAGAAAGGAAGGAAAGCGAAGGAGTGTGGAGGAGGGAAGGAAGGCGCGAATGGGGAGAGGAAAACAAGAATGAATGAATGTAAGGAAAAGGAAGGAAGGAATTGCAGTGAAGAAAGAAAGAAAGAGGGAAGGAGAGAATCGATGAGAGAAAGGAAAATAATGAATAACAATGGATGTGTAAAAGGGAAAGAGGCATTGAGTGGAAGCGAAAACGTGTTCATTATGAAAAGGAAGAAGGAAAAGAATGATAGTTAATGAAAAAGGGGAAAAAAAAAGGGGAGAATCCACATGAATAAATTGGGCAGAAAGAAGGAGTAATTGGAAAATGGAAGAAGAGGAAGTAGTAGGAAAAAGAAGAGATAAAAACAAAAAAAAAAGCACAGTAGCGATTTGTTACGAAAGAGGAAATACGAAAGAGGAAATAAAGTAGAGGAAAAACTATATAAATCCGATCACAATTCAGATTTAATTTCCTGCACGAGTTTGTTTTGTACTTTGTGTTGTGGTGGTGGTGGTGGTGGTACAGGTGTTAATGGCTGTGGTTGTGTTGCTGTTGTGTTGGGGCTGTGGTGGTGGTGGTGGTGGTACAGGTGTTAACGGCTGTGGTTGTGTTGCTGTTGTGTTGGGGCTGTGGTGGTGGTGAACCAGATGGTGTGGAGCTGGGGTTGTTGTTGCTGTTGTTGCTGTTATCGATTTTTATATTGTTTTACAGAGAGAGAGAGAGAGAGAGAGAGAGAGAGAGAGAGAGAGAGAGAGAGAGAGAGAGAGAGAGAGAGAGAGAGAGTGTTAAAGGAAACCTGGTGTGTCGTGGCGTTGACCACACTGAAAGGCAGGCATCTACTCGTAACTAGGAGTAGCCGGAGATTATAGGAAGCCGTGCCACGTAACAAGGAACATAATATACCATTTTGTCTCAATCCTTATTTATATTTCCAGTTCACATTACCCACATCAGTGCACTACACATTCTCGATCCAATGGGCATATTTGTTGCTCCAGTCCGGCACTACAATCAGACTTGTAATTAGAACCAGTGGAGTTGGCACCCCACTTTCCACACGATCAGCTACACTGCCCTCACGTTGGAACCACTCGGCCCGACTCGTCCACCTGGCAACCTAACGCCGTTGGCTGCTAACTCTTGCAACCATACACCAACATAACTATTCTTACACAACCCTCACTATGCATCGCCCGATAATGGACAGTTGTTACCTAGCCCAACAATCACAATTCACTTTGTTCTCCCCGATAAGGAACATTATTTATAGAACCCGTTAAACACACAATGAATACTTAACACTTAAGTGTAGTTATCAATGCCTCTGAATAACACCTTATCCAATTGTGTGCAATAGAAAACACAGTGAAAACAATTACCAGGAAAGAAAAGAGTAAGTGTACTCACCTCAAGAGTGCAGGTGTGTAGACTCTGGGAGACGGGAGGAAGCAAGGCGTGAGGCGGGAGGTGCCTGTGGGGAGAGACACACTGTGCTTCATGCTCTTACATTTATACTCCACAAGCACAAGTCTGTACCTGTGTACATCTATCTATTTGTATCTATCTGAATAAACACACACACACAGAGAGAGAGAGAGAGAGAGAGAGAGAGAGAGAGAGAGAGAGAGAGAGAGAGAGAGAGAGAGAGAGAGAGAGAGAGAGTCATCCAAAAATGTACTCCTTGTTTGACTCGCTATAATTAACTGAATTTTTTTTTCAGAAGCAGTTGGCCAAAATAATAATGTCAGAAGTAAGACAAAGCTTTGAAGAAAGAACATCTGTCATAAAGTGTTACTGGAGGCACGAAAATGTCAAAGAAGTGCAAAGACAATTCAGAAGACACTTTGACAGGGATCCACCCAGGTGACGCACCATTGCTCGCATCACAGCTAAGTTTGTACCAGATGGAACTGTTCACGACCTCCATAAGCAAGCGTGTGTAGTAGTAGTAGTAGTAATTGTAGTAGTAGTAGTAGTAGTAGTAGTGGTTGTAGTGGTATTAGTGGTGGTAGTAATACTAGTGGTAGCAGTAATAGAAGTAAGGAGAGTAAAAGCCTTTGTGAGAGGAAAAAAGTAGTAGTGGCAGTAATAGTAGTAGTAGTGGTAGAGATAATATTTGCGATTTGTTACTACTACTACTACTACTACTACTATTACTACTACTACTGCTACTACTACAACTACTACTACTACTACCTCTACAACTATTACTACTACTGCTGCTAATAATACTATGTGAATATTAATAGTAATGCCTTAAAAATTGTTGCAAAAACAGCTGCAGTAGTAGTATTTAAATTAGTAATAGCAGTAGTAATAATAGTGGTAATAATAGT